>NW_027275100.1:0-68436 GCF_030028105.1 Mobula birostris
GGGAAAAGTATGAGAGGTGCCCGAAAACACAGCGATACAGGGGATGCTATGGGATGTGCGCAAAAACACAGTGATATAGTGGAAGGTACGAGAGGTGTGCAAGAACATGGCTATATAGGGGAAATTATGAGAGGTTCGCGAAAACACGGCGATATATGAGAAGTTATGAGAGGTGAGTGAAAACACAGCGATATAGGGGAAGGTATGAGAGGTGCGCGACGGCACAGTGATATAGGGGACGGTATGAGATGTGCATGAAGACACGGAGATATTGGGGAAGCCATGAGAGGTGTGCGAAAATACAGCGATATAGGGGACGGTATGGGAGGTGTGTGAAAACAGGGCGACATAGGGGAAGGTATGAGAGGTGCACGAAGGCACAGCAATATAGGGGATGCTATGGCAGTTACGCTAATACACAGCGATATATGGGACGTTACGAGATGTGCATGAAAACGCGGCGATATTGGGGAAGGTATGAGAGGTGCACAAAAATACAGCGATATAGGAGAAGTTATGAGAGGTGCGTGAAAACACAGCGATATAGGGGAAGGAATGAGAGGTGCACAAAAACACAGCGATATAGAGGAAGGTATGGGAGGTGCGCGAAAACACAGTGATATAGGGGAAGACATGAGAGGTGCTCGAAAACAGGGCTATATAGTGGAAGCTATGGGATATTTGCGAAAATATGGCGATACAGAGAAAAGTATGAGAGGTGCCCGAAAACACAGCGATACAGGGGATGCTATGGGACGTGCGCAAAAACACAGTGATATAGTGGAAGTTACGAGAGGTGTGCAAGAACATGGCTATATAGGGGAAATTATGAGAGGTTCGCGAAAACACGGCGATATATGAGAAGTTATGAGAGGTGAGTGAAAACACAGCGATATAGGGGAAGGTGTGAAGGTATGAGAGGTGCACGAAAACACAGCGATACAGGGGAAGGTATGAGAGGTGCGCGAAGTCACAGTGATATAGGGGACGGTATGAGATGTGCATGAAAACACGGAGATATCGGGGAAGAAATGAGAGATGCGTGGAAACACAGCGATATAGGGGAAAGTATGAGAGGTGCGCAAAAACACGGCGATACAGGGGAATGCATCAGAGGTGCGAGAAAACACAGCGATATAGGGGACGCTATGGGACTTGCGCGAAAACACAGTGATGTAGGGGAAGGTATGAGAGGTCTGCGAGAACACGGCGATATGGGGAAATTATAAGAGGTGCACGAAAACACAGCGATATAGGGGACGGTATGAGACGAGCACGAATACACGGCGATATTGGGGAAGCCATGAGAGGTGCGTGAAAACACAGCGATATAGGGGAAGGTATGAGAGGTTAACAAAGGCACAGCGATATAGGGGATGCTATGGGAGGTGCGCAAAAACACAGCGATATAGGAGACGGTATGAGATGTGCATAAAAACATGGCGATATAGGGGCAGGTATGAGAGGTGCGCGTAAACACGGCGATATAGGGGAAAGTATGAGAGGTGCGCGAAAACTTGGCGTTACAGGGGAATGCATCAGAGGTGCCAGAAAACACAGCGATGTAGTGGAATACATGAGAGGTGCGCGAAAACAGGGCAATATAGTGGAAGCTATGGGATGTGCACGAAAACAGGGCGATACAGGAGAAGCTATGAGAGGTGCGCGAAAACACAGCGATATAGGGGACGCAATGGAACGTGCGCGAAAACACAGTGATGTAGGGGAAGTTATGAGAGGTGTGCGGGAACACGGCGATATAGGGTAAATTATGAGAGGTGTGCGAGAACACGGCGATACGGGAGAATGTATCAGACGTGCGAAAAAACACAGCGATATAGGGGAAGTATTGAGAGGATCGAAAACATAGCGATCTAGGTGAAGACATGAGAGGTGCGCGAAAACATGGCGATATAGGGGAAAGTATGAGAGGTGCGCGAAAACTTGGCGTTACAGGGGAATGCATCAGAGGTGCCAGAAAACACAGCGATGTACTGGAATACATGAGAGGTGCGCGAAAACACAGCGATATAGGGGACGGTATGAGATGTGCATGAATACACGGCGATATTGGGGAAGCCATGAGAGGTGCCTGAAAACACAGCGATATAGAGGAAGGTATGAGAGGTGTGCAAAAACACAGCGATATAGGGGACGCTATGGGACGTGCGCAAAAACACAATGATATAGGGGAAGGTATGAGAGGTGTGCGAGAATACAGCGATGTAGGGGAAATTATGAGAGGTGCGTGACAACACGGTGATACAGGGGAATGTATCAGAGGTGTGAGAAAACACAGCGATATAATGGAAGTAATGACAGGAGCAAAAACATAGCGATATAGGTGAAGACATGAGAGGTGCGTGAAAACACAGTGATATAGGGGAAGCTATGAGAGGTGAGCAATAACACAGCGATAAAGATGAAGCTATGGGATGTGTGCAAAAAGACAGCGATATAGGGGAAGATATGAGAGGTGCGCGAAAACACAGCGACGTGGGTGTAGCTATGGGAGGTGCGCGAAAGCACAGTGATATAAGGGACGGTATGAGATGTGCATAAATACACGGCAATATTGGGGAAGCCATGAGAGATGCGCGAAAACACAGCAATATAGGGGAAGGTATGAGAGGTGCACGAAAACACAACGATAAAAGGGAAGGTATGGGAGGTGCGCGAAAACAGGACGATATAGGGGAAGGTATGAGATGTGCGCGAAGGCACAGCGATATAGGGGATTCTATGGGAGGTGCGCGAATACACAGCAATATGGGGGACGTTATGAGATGTGATTGAAAACACGGCGATATAGGGGAAGGTATGAGAGGTGCGCAAAAATACAGCAATATAGGAGAAGTTATGAGAGGTGCGTGAAAAAACAGCGATATAGGGGAAGGAATGAGAGGTGCACAAAAACACAGCAATATAGAGGAAGGTATGGGAGGTGCGCGAAAACACAGTGATATAGGGGAAGACATGAGAGGTGCTCGAAAACAGGGCTATATAGTGGAAGCTATGGGATATGCGCGAAAATATGGCGATACAGAGAAAAGTATGAGAGGTGCCCGAAAACACAGCGATACAGGGGATGCTATGGGACGTGCGCAAAAACACAGTGATATAGTGGAAGTTACGAGAGGTGTGCAAGAACATGGCTATATAGGGGAAATTATGAGAGGTTCGCGAAAACACGACGATATATGAGAAGTTATGAGAGGTGAGTGAAAACACAGCGATATAGGGGAAGGTGTGAAGGTATGAGAGGTGCACGAAAACACAGCGATATAGGGGAAGGTATGAGAGGTGCGCGAAGGCACAGTGATATAGGGGACGGTATGAGATGTGCATGAAAACACGGAGATATCGGGGAAGAAATGAGAGATGCGTGGAAACACAGCGATATAGGGGAAAGTATGAGAGGTGCGCAAAAACACGGCGATAAAGGGGAATGCATCAGAGGAGCGAGAAAACACAGCGATATAGGGGACGCTATGGGACTTGCGCGAAAACACAGTGATATAGGGGAAGGTATGAGAGGTCTGCGAGAACACGGCGATATGGGGAAATTATAAGAGGTGCACGAAAACACAGCGATATAGGGGACGGTATGAGACGAGCACGAATACACGGCGATATTGGGGAAGCCATGAGAGGTGCGTGAAAACACAGCGATATAGGGGAAGGTATGAGAGGTTAACAAAGGCACAGCGATATAGGGGATGCTATGGGAGGTGCGCAAAACACAGCGATATAGGAGACGGTATGAGATGTGCATAAAAACAGGGCGATATAGGGGCAGGTATGAGAGGTGCGCGTAAACACGGCGATATAGGGGAAAGTATGAGAGGTGCGCGAAAACTTGGCGTTACAGGGGAATGCATCAGAGGTGCCAGAAAACACAGCGATGCAGTGGAATACATGAGAGGTGCCCGAAAACAGGGCAATATAGTGGAAGCTATGGGATGTGCACGAAAACAGGGCGATACAGGAGAAGCTACGAGAGGTGCGCGAAAACACAGCGATATAGGGGACGCAATGGAACGTGCGCGAAAACACAGTGATGTAGGGGAAGTTATGAGAGGTGTGCGGGAACACGGCGATATAGGGTAAATTATGAGAGGTGTGCGAGAACACGGCGATACGGGAGAATGTATCAGACGTGCGAGAAAACACAGCGATATAGGGGAAGTATTGAGAGGATCGAAAACATAGCGATCTAGGTGAAGACATGAGAGGTGCGCGAAAACACGGCGATATAGGGGAAAGTATGAGAGGTGCGCGAAAACTTGGCGTTACAGGGGAATGCATCAGAGGTGCCAGAAAACATAGCGATGTAGTGGAATACATGAGAGGTGCGCGAAAACACAGCGATATAGGGGACGGTATGAGATGTGCATGAATACACGGCGATATTGGGGAAGCCATGAGAGGTGCCTGAAAACACAGCGATATAGAGGAAGGTATGAGAGGTGTGCAAAAACACAGCGATATAGGAAAAGTTAAGAGAGGTGCGCGAAAACACAGCGATATAGGGGAAGCTATGAGAGGTGCGCAAGGCACAGCGATATAGGGAATACTATGGGATGTGCGCTAATACACAGTGATATAGGGGACGTGATCAGATGTGCATGAAAACGCAAAGGTATTAGGGAAGGTATGGGAGGTGCACGAATACACAGCGATATAGGGGACGTTATGAGATGTGCATAAAATCACGGCGATGTAGGGGAAGTTATGAGAGGTACGCAAAAATACAGAAATATAGGAGAAGTTATGAGAGGTGCGTGAAAACACAACGATATAGGGGGAGGTATGAGAGGTGCATGGACACACAGCGATATAAGGTAAGGTATAGGAGGTGCGCAAAAACAGGGCAATATAGGGGAAGGTATGAGAGGTGCACGAAGGCACAGCAATATAGGGGATGCTATGGGAGGTGCGTGAATATACAGCGATATAGGGGACGTGATAAGATGTGCATGAAAACGCAGCGATATTAGGGAAGGTATGATAGGTGCACAAAAACACAGCGATATAGGAGAAGTTATGAGAGGTGTGTGAAAACATAGAGATATAGGGGAAGTTATGAGAGGTGTGTGAAAACATAGAGATATAGGGGAAGTTATGAGAGGTGCACGAAAACAGCGATATAGGTGAAGGAATGGGAGGTGCGCGAAAACAGGGCGATATAGGGGAAGACATGAGAGGTGCGCAAAAACAGGGCAATATAGTGGAACCTGTGGGATGTGTGCGAAACCACAACGATACAGGGGAATGTATCAGAGGTGCGAGAAAACACAGCGATATAGGGGACGCTATGGGACATGCGCAAAGAAACAGTGATATGGGGAAGGTATGAGAGGTGTGCGAGAACACGGCGATATAGGGGAAATTGTAAGAGGTGCGCGAAAACATGGCAATACAGGAGAATGTATCAGAGGTGCGAGAAAACACAGCGATATAGGGGAAGTAATGATAGGAGCGAAAACATAGCGATATAGGTGAAGACATGCGAGGTGCGCAAAAACACGGCGATATAGGGTAACTTATGAGAGGTGGGCAATAACACAGCGATCAAGGTGAAGCTATGGGATGTGTGCGAAAACAGCGATGTAGGCGAAGCTATGGGAGGTGTGCGAAAACACAGCGAAATAGGGGACGGTATGAGATGTGCATGAATACACGGCGATATTGGGGAAGCCATGAGAGGTGCCTGAAAACACAGCGATATAGGGGAAGGTATGAGAGGTGTGCAAAAACACAGCGATATAGGAGAAGTTAAGAGAGGTGCGCGAAAACACAGCGATATAGGGGAAGCTATGAGAGGTGCGCAAGGCACAGCGATATAGGGAATACTATGGGATGTGCGCTAATACACAGTGATATAGGGGACGTGATCAGATGTGCATGAAAACGCAAAGGTATTAGGGAAGGTATGGGAGGTGCACGAATACACAGCGATATAGGGGACGTTATGAGATGTGCATAAAATCACGGCGATATAGGGGAAGTTATGAGAGGTGCGCAAAAATACAGAAATATAGGAGAAGTTATGAGAGGTGCGTGAAAACACAACGATATAGGGGGAGGTATGAGAGGTGCACGAACACGCAGCGATATAAGGGAAGGTATAGGAGGTGCGCAAACACACAGCGATATAGGGGACGCAATGGAACGTGCGCGAAAACACAGTGATGTAGGGGAAGTTATGAGAGGTGTGCGGGAACACGGCGATATAGGGTAAATTATGAGAGGTGTGCGAGAACACGGCGATACGGGAGAATGTATCAGACGTGCGAGAAAACACAGCGATATAGGGGAAGTATTGAGAGGATCGAAAACATAGCGATCTAGGTGAAGACATGAGAGGTGAGCAATAACACAGCAATAAAGGTGAATCTATGGGATGTGCGCGAAAAGACAGCGATATAGGGGAAGTTATGAGAGGTGCGTAAGGCACAGCGATATAGGGGATGCAATGGGAGGTGCGTGAGTACACAGCGATATAGGGGACGTGATGAGATGTGCATGAAAACGCAGTGATATTAGGGAAGGTATGAGAGGTGCACAAAAACACAGCGATATAGGAGAAGTTATGGGAGGTGTGCGAAAACACAGCGATATAGGGGGAGGTATGAAAGGTGCACGAAAACGCAGTGATATAAGGGAAGGTATAGGAGTTGCACGAAAACAGGGCGATATAGGGCAAGGTATGAGAGGTGCACGAAGGCACAGCAATATAGGGGATGCTATGGGAGGTGCGCAAAAACACAGCGATATAGGAGACGGTATGAGATGTGCATAAAAACATGGCGATATAGGGGCAGGTATGAGAGGTGCGCGAAAACTTGGCGTTACAGGGGAATGCATCAGAGGTGCCAGAGAACACAGCGATGTAGTGGAAGACATGAGAGGTGCGCGAAAACAGGGCAATATAGTGGAAGGCATGGGATGTGCGCGAAAACAGGGCGATATAGGGGAAGGTATGAGAGGTGCACGAAGGCACAGCGATATAGGGGAAGGTATGGGAGGTGCTCGAAAACACGTTGATACAGGGAACTCTATCAGAAGTGCGAGAACACAGAGCGATATAGGGGAAGTAGTGAGAGGAGCGGAAACACACCGATGCAGGTGAAGAAATGAGAGGTGCGCGAAAACACGGCGATATAGAGGAAGGCATGAGAGGTGCGCAAAAACACAGCGATGTGGGCGAAACCATGGGAGGTGCACGGGAAACAGGGTGATATAGGGAAGGTATAGGCGATGCGCGAAGGCACAGCGATATAGGGGATGCTATGGGAGGTGCGTGATTACACAGAAATATAGGAGCCGTTATGAGATGTGCATGAAAACACGGCGATATTGGGGAAGCCATGAGAGGTGTGCGAAAATACAGCGATATAGGGGACGGTATGGGAGGTGTACGAAAACAGGGCGACATAGTGGAAGGTATGAGAGGTGCGCGAAGGCACAGTGATATAGGGGATGCTATGGCAGTTGCGCTAATACACAGGGATATACGGGATGTTAAGAGATGTGCATGAAAACGCGGCGATATTGGAGAAGCCATGAGAGGAGCGCAAAAATACGGCGATATAGGAGAAATTATGAGAGGTGCGTGAAAACACAGCGATATAGGGGGAGGTATGAGAGGTACATAAAAACACAGCAATATAGGGAAAGGTGTGGAAGGTGCGCGAAAACAGGGCGATATAGGGGAAGGTATGAGAGGTGCGCGAAGGCACAGCAATATAAGGGATGCTATGGGAGGTGCGCGAATACACAGCGATATAGGGAACGCTATGAGATGTGCATGAAAACACGGCAATATAGGGGAAGGTGTAAGAGCTGCACAAAAATACAGTGATATAGGAGGAGTTATGAGAGGTGCGTGAAAACACAGCGAGATAAGGGAAGGTATGAGAGGTGCAGGAAAACACAGCAATATTGGTGAAGATATGGGTGGTGCGCGAAAACCGGGCGATATAGGGGAAGTTATGAGAGGTGCGCGAAGGTACAGCGATATAGGGGATGCTATGAGAGGTGCGCGAAAACACCGTGATATAGGGGAAGACATGAGAGGTGCGCAAAAACAGGGCAATATAGTGGAACCTATGGGATGTGTGCGAAACCACAACGATACAGGGGAGTGTATCAGAGGTGCGAGAAAACACAGCGATATAGGGGACGCTATGGCACATGCGCAAAAAACAGTGATATGGGGAAGGTATGAGAGGTGTGCGAGAACACGGCGATATAGGGGAAATTGTAAGAGGTGCGCGAAAACATGGCAATACAGGAGAATGTATCAGAGGTGCGAGAAAACACAGCGATATAGGGGAAGTAATGATAGGAGCGAAAACATAGCGATATAGGTGAAGACATGCGAGGTGCGCAAAAACACGGCGATATAGGGTAAGCTATGAGAGGTGAGCAATAACACAGCGATCAAGGGGAAGCTATGGGATGTGCGCGAAAACAGCGATGTAGGCGAAGCTATGGGAGGTGCGCGAAAACACAGCGATATGGGGACGGTATGAGATGCGCATGAATACACGGCGATATTGGGGAAACCATGAGAGGTGCCTGAAAACACAGCGATATAGAGGAAGGTATGAGAGCTGTGCAAAAACACAGCGATATAGGAGAAGTTAAGAGAGGTGCACAAGGCACGGCGATATAGGGAATACTATGGGATGTGCGCTAATACACAGTGATATAGGGGACGTGATCAGATGTGCATGAAAACGCAAAGGTATTAGGGAAGGTATGGGAGGTGCACGAATACACAGCGATATAGGGGACGTTATGAGATGTGCATAAAATCACGGCGATATAGGGGAAGTTATGAGAGGTGCGCAAAAATACAGAAATACAGGAGAAGTTATGAGAGGTGCGTGAAAACACAACGATATAGGGGGAGGTATGAGAGGTGCACGAACACGCAGCGATATAAGGGAAGGTATAGGAGGTGCGCAAAAACAGGGCAATATAGGGGAAGGTATGAGAGGTGCACGAAGGCACAGCAATATAGGGGATGCTATGGGAGGTGCGTGAATATACAGCGATATAGGGGACGTGATAAGATGTGCATGAAAACGCAGCGATATTAGGGAAGGTATGATAGGTGCACAAAAACACAGCGATATAGGAGAAGTTATGAGAGGTGTGTGAAAACATAGAGATATAGGGGAAGTTATGAGAGGTGTGTGAAAACATAGAGATATAGGGGAAGTTATGCGAGGTGCACGAAAACAGCGATATAGGTGAAGGAATGGGAGGTGTGCGAAAACAGGGCGATATAGGGGAAGACATGAGAGGTGCGCAAAAACAGGGCAATATAGTGGAACCTATGGGATGTGTGCGAAACCACAACGATACAGGGGAATGTATCAGAGGTGCGAGAAAACACAGCGATATAGGGGACGCTATGGGACATGTGCAAAAATCAGTGATATGGGGAAGGTATGAGAGGTGTGCGAGAACACGGCGATATAGGGGAAATTGTAAGAGGTGCGCGAAAACATGGCAATACAGGAGAATGTATCAGAGGTGCGAGAAAACACAGCGATATAGGGGAAGTAATGATAGGAGCGAAAACATAGCGATATAGGTGAAGACATGCGAGGTGCGCAAAAACACAGCGATTTCGGGTAAGCTATGAGAGGAGAGCAATAACACAGCGATCAAGGTGAAGCTATGGGATGTGCGCGAAAACAGCGATGTAGGCGAAGCTATGGGAGGTGCGCGAAAACACAGCGATATAGGGGACGGTATGAGATGTGCATGAATACACGGCGATATTGGGGAAGCCATGAGAGGTGCTTGAAAACACAGCGATATAGGGGAAGGTATGAGAGGTGTGCAAAAACACAGCGATATAGGGAATACTATGGGATGTGCGCTAATACACAGTGATATAGGGGACGTGATCAGATGTAGATGAAAACGCAAAGGTATTAGGGAAGGTATGGGAGGTGCACGAATACACAGTGATATAGGGGACGTTATGAGATGTGCATAAAATCACGGCGATATAGGGGAAGTTATGAGAGGTGCGCAAAAATACAGAAATATAGGAGAAGTTATAAGAGGTGCGTGAAAACACAACGATATAGGGGGAGGTATGAGAAGTGCACGAACACGCCGCGATATAAGGGAAGGTATAGGAGGTGCGCAAAAACAGGGCAATATAGGGGAAGGTATGAGAGGTGCACGAAGGCACAGCAATATAGGGGATGCTATGGGAAGTGCGTGAATATACAGCGATATAGGGGACGTGATGAGATGTGCATGAAAACGCAGTGATATTAGGGAAGGTATGATAGGTGCACAAAAACACAGCGATATAGGAGAAGTTATGAGAGGTGTGTGAAAACATAGAGATATAGGGGAAGTTATGAGAGGTGTGTGAAAACATAGAGATATAGGGGAAGTTATGAGAGGTGCACGAAAACAGCGATATAGGTGAAGGAATGGGAGATGCGCGAAAACAGGGCGATATAGGGGAAGGTATGAGAGGTGCGCGAAGACACAGCGCATTATAGGGGATGCTATGGGAGGTGCGCGAATACACAGCGATATAGGGGACTTTATGAGATGCGCATAACAACACGGCGATATAGGGGAAGTTACCAGTGGTGCCCAAAAACACGGCGATACAGGGGAAGCTATGAGAGGTGAGCAATAACACAGCGATAAAGGTGAATCTATGGGATGTGCGCGAAAAGACAGCGATATAGGGGAAGTTATGAGAGGTGCGCAAGGCACAGCGATATAGGGGATGCTATGGGAGGCGCGTGAATACACAGCGATATAGGGGACGTGATGAGATGTGCGTGAAAACGCAGTGATATTAGGGATGGTATGAGAGGTGCACAAAAACACAGCGATATAGGAGATGTTATGAGAGGTGTGCGAAAACAGGGCGATATAGGGGAAAGTATGAGAGGTGCGCGAAAACTTGGCGTTACAGGGGAATGCATCAGAGGTGCCAGAAAACACAGCGATGTAGTGGAATACATGAGAGGTGCGCGAAAACAGGGCAATATAGTGGAAGCTATGGGATGTGCACGAAAACAGGGCGATATAGGGGAAGCTATGAGAGGTGCGCGAAAACACAGCGATATAGGGACGCAATGGAACGTGCGCGAAAACACAGTGATGTAGGGGAAGTTATGAGAGGTGTGCGGGAACACGGCGATACAGGGTAAATTATGAGAGGTGTGCGAGAACATGGCGATACGGGAGAATGTATCAGACGTGTGAGAAAACACAGCGATATAGGGGAAGTATTGAGAGGATCGAAAACATAGCGATCTAGGTGAAGACATGAGAGGTGCGCGAAAACATGGCGATATAGGGGAAGCTATGAGAGGTGAGCAAAAACACGGCGATACAGGGGAAGCTATGAGAGGTGAGCAATAACACAGCAATAAAGGTGAATCTATGGTATGTGCGCGAAAAGACAGCGATATAGGGGAAGTTATGAGAGGTGTGTAAGGCACAGCGATATAGGGGATGCAATGGGAGGTGCGTGAGTACACAGCGATATAGAGGACGTGATGAGATGTGCATGAAAACGCAGTGATATTAGGGAAGGTATGAGAGGTGCACAAAAACACAGCGATATAGGAGAAGTTATGGGAGGTGTGCGAAAACACAGCGATATAGGGGGAGGTATGAAAGGTGCACGAAAACGCAGTGATATAAGGGAAGGTATAGGAGTTGCGCGAAAACAGGGCGATATAGGGCAAGGTATGAGAGGTGCACGAAGGCACAGCAATATAGGGGATGCTATGGGAGGTGCGTAAAAACACAGCGATATAGGAGACGGTATGAGATGTGCATAAAAACATGGCGATATAGGGGCAGGTATGAGAGGTGCGCGAAAACTTGGCGTTACAGGGGAATGCATCAGAGGTGCCAGAGAACACAGCGATGTAGTGGAAGACATGAGAGGTGCGCGAAAACAGGGCAATATAGTGGAAGGCATGGGATGTGCGCGAAAACAGGGCGATATAGGGGAAGGTATGAGAGGTGCACGAAGGCACAGCGATATAGGGGAAGGTATGGGAGGTGCTCGAAAACACGTTGATACAGGGAACTCTATCAGAAGTGCGAGAACACAGAGCGATATAGGGGAAGTAGTGAGAGGAGCGGAAACACACCGATGCAGGTGAAGAAATGAGAGGTGCGCGAAAACACGGCGATATAGAGGAAGGTATGAGAGGTGCGCAAAAACACAGCGATGTGGGCGAAACCATGGGAGGTGCACGGGAAACAGGGTGATATAGGGAAGGTATAGGCGATGCGCGAAGGCACAGCGATATAGGGGATGCTATGGGAGGTGCGTGATTACACAGAAATATAGGAGCCGTTATGAGATGTGCATGAAAACACGGCGATATTGGGGAAGCCATGAGAGGTGTGCGAAAATACAGCGATATAGGGGACGGTATGGGAGGTGTACGAAAACAGGGCGACATAGTGGAAGGTATGAGAGGTGCGCGAAGGCACAGTGATATAGGGGATGCTATGGCAGTTGCGCTAATACACAGGGATATACGGGATGTTAAGAGATGTGCATGAAAACGCGGCGATATTGGAGAAGCCATGAGAGGAGCGCAAAAATACGGCGATATAGGAGAAATTATGAGAGGTGCGTGAAAACACAGCGATATAGGGGGAGGTATGAGAGGTGCATAAAAACACAGCAATATAGGGGAAGGTGTGGAAGGTGCGCGAAAACAGGGCGATATAGGGGAAGGTATGAGAGGTGCGCGAAGGCACAGCAATATAAGGGATGCTATGGGAGGTGCGCGAATACACAGCGATATAGGGAACGCTATGAGATGTGCATGAAAACACGGCAATATAGGGGAAGGTGTAAGAGCTGCACAAAAATACAGTGATATAGGAGGAGTTATGAGAGGTGCGTGAAAACACAGCGAGATAAGGGAAGGTATGAGAGGTGCAGGAAAACACAGCAATATTGGTGAAGATATGGGTGGTGCGCGAAAACCGGGCGATATAGGGGAAGTTATGAGAGGTGCGCGAAGGTACAGCGATATAGGGGATGCTATGAGAGGTGCGCGAAAACACCGTGATATAGGGGAAGACATGAGAGGTGCGCAAAAACAGGGCAATATAGTGGAACCTATGGGATGTGTGCGAAACCACAACGATACAGGGGAGTGTATCAGAGGTGCGAGAAAACACAGCGATATAGGGGACGCTATGGCACATGCGCAAAAAACAGTGATATGGGGAAGGTATGAGAGGTGTGCGAGAACACGGCGATATAGGGGAAATTGTAAGAGGTGCGCGAAAACATGGCAATACAGGAGAATGTATCAGAGGTGCGAGAAAACACAGCGATATAGGGGAAGTAATGATAGAAGCGAAAACATAGCGATATAGGTGAAGACATGCGAGGTGCGCAAAAACACGGCGATATAGGGTAAGCTATGAGAGGTGAGCAATAACACAGCGATCAAGGGGAAGCTATGGGATGTGCGCGAAAACAGCGATGTAGGCGAAGCTATGGGAGGTGCGCGAAAAAACAGCGATATAGGGGACGGTATGAGATGCGCATGAATACACGGCGATATTGGGGAAGCCATGAGAGGTGCCTGAAAACACAGCGATATAGAGGAAGGTATGAGAGCTGTGCAAAAACACAGCGATATAGGAGAAGTTAAGAGAGGTGCGCAAGGCACGGCGATATAGGGAATACTATGGGATGTGCGCTAATACACAGTGATATAGGGGACGTGATCAGATGTGCATGAAAACGCAAAGGTATTAGGGAAGGTATGGGAGGTGCACGAATACACATCGATATAGGGGACGTTATGAGATGTGCATAAAATCACGGCGATATAGGGGAAGTTAAAAGAGGTACGCAAAAATACAGAAATATAGGAGAAGTTATGAGAGGTGCGTGAAAACACAACGATATAGGGGGAGGTATGAGAGGTGCATGGACACACAGCGATATAAGGTAAGGTATAGGAGGTGCGCAAAAACAGGGCAATATAGGGGAAGGTATGAGAGGTGCACGAAGGCACAGCAATATAGGGGATGCTATGGGAGGTGCGTGAATATACAGCGATATAGGGGACGTGATAAGATGTGCATGAAAACGCAGCGATATTAGGGAAGGTATGATAGGTGCACAAAAACACAGCGATATAGGAGAAGTTATGAGAGGTGTGTGAAAACATAGAGATATAGGGGAAGTTATGAGAGGTGCACGAAAACAGCGATATAGGTGAAGGAATGGGAGGTGCGCGAAAACAGGGCGATATAGGGGAAGACATGAGAGGTGCGCAAAAACAGGGCAATATAGTGGAACCTGTGGGATGTGTGCGAAACCACAACGATACAGGGGAATGTATCAGAGGTGCGAGAAAACACAGCGATATTGGGGACGCTATGGGACATGCGCAAAGAAACAGTGATATGGGGAAGGTATGAGAGGTGTGCGAGAACACGGCGATATAGGGGAAATTGTAAGAGGTGCGCGAAAACATGGCAATACAGGAGAATGTATCAGAGGTGCGAGAAAACACAGCGATATAGGGGAAGTAATGATAGGAGCGAAAACATAGCGATATAGGTGAAGACATGCGAGGTGCGCAAAAACACGGCGATATAGGGTAACTTATGAGAGGTGGGCAATAACACAGCGATCAAGGTGAAGCTATGGGATGTGTGCGAAAACAGCGATGTAGGCGAAGCTATGGGAGGTGCGCGAAAACACAGCGATATAGGGGACGGTATGAGATGTGCATGAATACACGGCGATATTGGGGAAGCCATGAGAGGTGCCTGAAAACACAGCGATATAGGGGAAGGTATGAGAGGTGTGCAAAAACACAGCGATATAGGAGAAGTTAAGAGAGGTGCGCGAAAACACAGCGATATAGGGGAAGCTATGAGAGGTGCACAAGGCACAGCGATATAGGGAATACTATGGGATGTGCGCTAATACACAGTGATATAGGGGACGTGATCAGATGTGCATGAAAACGCAAAGGTATTAGGGAAGGTATGGGAGGTGCACGAATACACAGCGATATAGGGGACGTTATGAGATGTGCATAAAATCACGGCGATATAGGGGAAGTTATGAGAGGTGCGCAAAAATACAGAAATATAGGAGAAGTTATGAGAGGTGCGTGAAAACACAACGATATAGGGGGAGGTATGAGAGGTGCACGAACACGCAGCGATATAAGGGAAGGTATAGGAGGTGCGCAAACACACAGCGATATAGGGGACGCAATGGAACGTGCGCGAAAACACAGTGATGTAGGGGAAGTTATGAGAGGTGTGCGGGAACACGGCGATATAGGGTAAATTATGAGAGGTGTGCGAGAACACGGCGATACGGGAGAATGTATCAGACGTGCGAGAAAACACAGCGATATAGGGGAAGTATTGAGAGGATCGAAAACATAGCGATCTAGGTGAAGACATGAGAGGTGAGCAATAACACAGCAATAAAGGTGAATCTATGGGATGTGCGCGAAAAGACAGCGATATAGGGGAAGTTATGAGAGGTGCGTAAGGCACAGCGATATAGGGGATGCAATGGGAGGTGCGTGAGTACACAGCGATATAGGGGACGTGATGAGATGTGCATGAAAACGCAGTGATATTAGGGAAGGTATGAGAGGTGCACAAAAACACAGCGATATAGGAGAAGTTATGGGAGGTGTGCGAAAACACAGCGATATAGGGGGAGGTATGAAAGGTGCACGAAAACGCAGTGATATAAGGGAAGGTATAGGAGTTGCGTGAAAACAGGGCGATATAGGGCAAGGTATGAGAGGTGCACGAAGGCACAGCAATATAGGGGATGCTATGGGAGGTGCGCAAAAACACAGCGATATAGGAGACGGTATGAGATGTGCATAAAAACATGGCGATATAGGGGCAGGTATGAGAGGTGCGCGAAAACTTGGCGTTACAGGGGAATGCATCAGAGGTGCCAGAGAACACAGCGATGTAGTGGAAGACATGAGAGGTGCGCGAAAACAGGGCAATATAGTGGAAGGCATGGGATGTGCGCGAAAACAGGGCGATATAGGGGAAGGTATGAGAGGTGCACGAAGGCACAGCGATATAGGGGAAGGTATGGGAGGTGCTCGAAAACACGTTGATACAGGGAACTCTATCAGAAGTGCGAGAACACAGAGCGATATAGGGGAAGTAGTGAGAGGAGCGGAAACACACCGATGCAGGTGAAGAAATGAGAGGTGCGCGAAAACACGGCGATATAGAGGAAGGTATGAGAGGTGCGCAAAAACACAGCGATGTGGGCGAAACCATGGGAGGTGCACGGGAAACAGGGTGATATAGGGAAGGTATAGGCGATGCGCGAAGGCACAGCGATATAGGGGATGCTATGGGAGGTGCGTGATTACACAGAAATATAGGAGCCGTTATGAGATGTGCATGAAAACACGGCGATATTGGGGAAGCCATGAGAGGTGTGCGAAAATACAGCGATATAGGGGACGGTATGGGAGGTGTACGAAAACAGGGCGACATAGTGGAAGGTATGAGAGGTGCGCGAAGGCACAGTGATATAGGGGATGCTATGGCAGTTGCGCTAATACACAGGGATATACGGGATGTTAAGAGATGTGCATGAAAACGCGGCGATATTGGAGAAGCCATGAGAGGAGCGCAAAAATACGGCGATATAGGAGAAATTATGAGAGGTGCGTGAAAACACAGCGATATAGGGGGAGGTATGAGAGGTGCATAAAAACACAGCAATATAGGGGAAGGTGTGGAAGGTGCGCGAAAACAGGGCGATATAGGGGAAGGTATGAGAGGTGCGCAAAAACTTGGCGATATAGGAGAAGTTATGAGAGGTGTGTGAAAACACAGCGATATAGGGGAAGGTATGAGAGGTGCGGGAAGGCACAGCGATATAGGGGATTCTATTGGAGGTGCGTGAATAGTCAGCGATATAGGGGACGTTATGAGATGTGCATAAAAACACGGCGATATAGGGGAAATTATGAGAGGTGCGCAAAAATACAGCAATATAGGAGAAGTTATGAGAGGTGAGTGAAAACACAGCGATATCGGGGGAGGTATGAAAGGTGGACGAAAACACAACGATATAGGGGAAGGTATGGGGGTGCTCGAAAACGGGGCGATGTAGGGGAAGGTATGAGAGGAGTGTGAAGACACAGCAATATAGGGGATGCTATGGGAGGTGCGCGAAAACACAGTGATATAGGGGAAGACATGAGAGGTTCTTGAAAGTTGCGCAAAATAGTGGAAGCTATGAGAGGTGAGCAAAAACACGGCGATATAGGCGAAGCTATGAGAGGTGAGCAATAACACAGCGATAAAGGTGAATCTATGGGATGTGCGCAAAAAAAAAGTGATATAGGGGAAGGTATGAGAGGTGCGCAAGTCACAGCAATATAGGGGATGCTATGGGAGATGCGTGAATACACAGCGATATACAGGACGTTATGAGATGTGCATGAAAACGCAGCGACATTAGGGAAGGTATGAGAGGTTCACAAAAACACAGTGATATAGGAGAATGAATGGGAGGTGCGCGAAAACAGGGCGATATAGGTGAAGGTAGGAGAGGTGTGCGAAGGCACAGAAATATAGGGGATGCTATGGGAGGTGCGCGACTACACAGTGATATCGGGGACGTTATGAGATGTGCATGAAAACACGGCGATATAGGGGAAGTTATGAGAGGTGCACAAAAATGCAGCAATATAGGAGAGGTTATGAGAGGTGCGTGAAAACACAGCGATATAGGGGAAGGTATGAGAGGTGTGCGAAAACAGGGCGATATAGGGGAAGGTATGAGACGTGTGCGAAAACACGGCGATATGGCAGAATGTATCAGAGGTGCGAGAAAACACAGCGATATATGGGAAGTAATGAGAGGAGCGAAAACATAGCGATCTAGGTGAAGACATGAGAGGTGCGCGAAAACACGGCAATATAGGGGAAGCTATGAAAGGTGAACAAAAACACGGCGATATAGGGGAAGCTGTGAGGGGTGTGCAATAACACAGCGATAAAGTTGAATCTATGGGATGTGCGCGAAAAGACAGCGATATAGGGGAAGGAATGGGAGGTGCGCGAAGGCACAGCAATATAGGGGATGCTATGGGAAGTGCGTGAATACACAGCGATATAGGGGAAGTTATGATATGTGCATAACAATACGGCGATATAGTGGAAGCTATGAGAGGTGACCTAAAACCTGGCGATACAGGGGAAGCTATGAGAGGTGAGCTAAAAGCCGGCGATACAGGGGAAGCTATGAGACGCGAGCAATAACACAGCGATAAAGGTGAATCTATGGGATGTGTGCGAAAGGACAGCGATATAGTGGAAGGTATGAGAGGTGCGCAAGGCACAGCGATATAAGGGATGGTATGAGATGTGCATGAATACACGGCGATAGTCGGGAAACCATGAGAGGTGTGTGAAAACACAGCGATATAGGGGAAGTTATGAGAGGTGCACAAAAACAGGGCGATATAGGGGAAGTTATGAGAGCTGCATGAAAACCCAGCAATATAAGGGACGTTATGAGATGTGCATGAAAACACGGCGATATAGGGGAATGCATGAGAGGTGCACGAAGGCACAGCGATATAGGAGATGCTATGGGAGGTGCGCGAAAACACAGTGATACAGGGGACGGTATGAGATGTGTATGAAAACACGGCGATATATGGGAAGCTATGAGAGGTGCGCGAAAACACGGTGATATAGGGGAAAGTATGAGAGGTGCGCGAAAACTTAGCGTTACAGGGGAATGCATCAGAGGTGCGAGAAAACACAGCGATGTAGGGGAAGACATGAGAGGTGCGCAAAAACAGGGCTATATAGTGGAAGCTATGGGATGTGCGCTAAAACAGGGCGATGGAGGGGAAGGTATGAGAGGTGCGTGAAAGCACAGCAATATAGAGGACGCTATGGGACGTGCGCAAAAACACAGTGATATAGAGAAAGGTATGAGAGATGTGCGAGAACACAGCGAGATTGGGGAAAGTATGAGAGGTTTGCGAAAACTTGGCGTTACAGGGGAATGCATCAGAGGTGCCAGAAAACACAGCGATGTAGTGCAATGCATGAGAGGTGCGCGAAAACAGGGCAATATAGTGGAAGCTATGCGATGTGCACGAAAACAGGGCGATATAGGGTAAGGTATTCACAGCGATAACGGTGAATCTATGGGATGTGAGCGAAAAGACAGTGATATAGGGGAAGCTATGAGAAGTGCGCAAGGCACAGCGATATAGGGGATGCTATGGGATGTGCGTGAATACACAGCAATATAGGGGACGTGATGAGATGTGCATGAAAACGCAGCGATATTAGCGAAGGTATGAGAGGTGCACAAAAACACAGCCATATAGGAGGAGTTATGAGAGGTGCGTGAAAACACAGCGAGATAAGGGAAGGTATGAGAGGTGCAGGAAAACACAGCAATATTGGTGAAGATATGGGTGGTGCGCGAAAACCGGGCGATATAGGGGAAGTTATGAGAGGTGCGCGAAGGTACAGCGATATAGGGGATGCTATGAGAGGTGCGCGAAAACACCGTGATATAGGGGAAGACATGAGAGGTGCGCAAAAACAGGGCAATATAGTGGAACCTATGGGATGTGTGCGAAACCACAACGATACAGGGGAGTGTATCAGAGGTGCGAGAAAACACAGCGATATAGGGGACGCTATGGCACATGCGCAAAAAACAGTGATATGGGGAAGGTATGAGAGGTGTGCGAGAACACGGCGATATAGGGGAAATTGTAAGAGGTGCGCGAAAACATGGCAATACAGGAGAATGTATCAGAGGTGCGAGAAAACACAGCGATATAGGGGAAGTAATGATAGAAGCGAAAACATAGCGATATAGGTGAAGACATGCGAGGTGCGCAAAAACACGGCGATATAGGGTAAGCTATGAGAGGTGAGCAATAACACAGCGATCAAGGGGAAGCTATGGGATGTGCGCGAAAACAGCGATGTAGGCGAAGCTATGGGAGGTGCGCGAAAAAACAGCGATATAGGGGACGGTATGAGATGCGCATGAATACACGGCGATATTGGGGAAGCCATGAGAGGTGCCTGAAAACACAGCGATATAGAGGAAGGTATGAGAGCTGTGCAAAAACACAGCGATATAGGAGAAGTTAAGAGAGGTGCGCAAGGCACGGCGATATAGGGAATACTATGGGATGTGCGCTAATACACAGTGATATAGGGGACGTGATCAGATGTGCATGAAAACGCAAAGGTATTAGGGAAGGTATGGGAGGTGCACGAATACACATCGATATAGGGGACGTTATGAGATGTGCATAAAATCACGGCGATATAGGGGAAGTTAAAAGAGGTACGCAAAAATACAGAAATATAGGAGAAGTTATGAGAGGTGCGTGAAAACACAACGATATAGGGGGAGGTATGAGAGGTGCATGGACACACAGCGATATAAGGTAAGGTATAGGAGGTGCGCAAAAACAGGGCAATATAGGGGAAGGTATGAGAGGTGCACGAAGGCACAGCAATATAGGGGATGCTATGGGAGGTGCGTGAATATACAGCGATATAGGGGACGTGATAAGATGTGCATGAAAACGCAGCGATATTAGGGAAGGTATGATAGGTGCACAAAAACACAGCGATATAGGAGAAGTTATGAGAGGTGTGTGAAAACATAGAGATATAGGGGAAGTTATGAGAGGTGCACGAAAACAGCGATATAGGTGAAGGAATGGGAGGTGCGCGAAAACAGGGCGATATAGGGGAAGACATGAGAGGTGCGCAAAAACAGGGCAATATAGTGGAACCTGTGGGATGTGTGCGAAACCACAACGATACAGGGGAATGTATCAGAGGTGCGAGAAAACACAGCGATATTGGGGACGCTATGGGACATGCGCAAAGAAACAGTGATATGGGGAAGGTATGAGAGGTGTGCGAGAACACGGCGATGTGGGCGAAACCATGGGAGGTGCACGGGAAACAGGGTGATATAGGGAAGGTATAGGCGATGCGCGAAGGCACAGCGATATAGGGGATGCTATGGGAGGTGCGTGATTACACAGAAATATAGGAGCCGTTATGAGATGTGCATGAAAACACGGCGATATTGGGGAAGCCATGAGAGGTGTGCGAAAATACAGCGATATAGGGGACGGTATGGGAGGTGTACGAAAACAGGGCGACATAGTGGAAGGTATGAGAGGTGCGCGAAGGCACAGTGATATAGGGGATGCTATGGCAGTTGCGCTAATACACAGGGATATACGGGATGTTAAGAGATGTGCATGAAAACGCGGCGATATTGGAGAAGCCATGAGAGGAGCGCAAAAATACGGCGATATAGGAGAAATTATGAGAGGTGCGTGAAAACACAGCGATATAGGGGGAGGTATGAGAGGTGCATAAAAACACAGCAATATAGGGGAAGGTGTGGAAGGTGCGCGAAAACAGGGCGATATAGGGGAAGGTATGAGAGGTGCGCAAAAACTTGGCGATATAGGAGAAGTTATGAGAGGTGTGTGAAAACACAGCGATATAGGGGAAGGTATGAGAGGTGCGGGAAGGCACAGCGATATAGGGGATTCTATTGGAGGTGCGTGAATAGTCAGCGATATAGGGGACGTTATGAGATGTGCATAAAAACACGGCGATATAGGGGAAATTATGAGAGGTGCGCAAAAATACAGCAATATAGGAGAAGTTATGAGAGGTGAGTGAAAACACAGCGATATCGGGGGAGGTATGAAAGGTGGACGAAAACACAACGATATAGGGGAAGGTATGGGGGTGCTCGAAAACGGGGCGATGTAGGGGAAGGTATGAGAGGAGTGTGAAGACACAGCAATATAGGGGATGCTATGGGAGGTGCGCGAAAACACAGTGATATAGGGGAAGACATGAGAGGTTCTTGAAAGTTGCGCAAAATAGTGGAAGCTATGAGAGGTGAGCAAAAACACGGCGATATAGGCGAAGCTATGAGAGGTGAGCAATAACACAGCGATAAAGGTGAATCTATGGGATGTGCGCAAAAAAAAAGTGATATAGGGGAAGGTATGAGAGGTGCGCAAGTCACAGCAATATAGGGGATGCTATGGGAGATGCGTGAATACACAGCGATATACAGGACGTTATGAGATGTGCATGAAAACGCAGCGACATTAGGGAAGGTATGAGAGGTTCACAAAAACACAGTGATATAGGAGAATGAATGGGAGGTGCGCGAAAACAGGGCGATATAGGTGAAGGTAGGAGAGGTGTGCGAAGGCACAGAAATATAGGGGATGCTATGGGAGGTGCGCGACTACACAGTGATATCGGGGACGTTATGAGATGTGCATGAAAACACGGCGATATAGGGGAAGTTATGAGAGGTGCACAAAAATGCAGCAATATAGGAGAGGTTATGAGAGGTGCGTGAAAACACAGCGATATAGGGGAAGGTATGAGAGGTGCACAAAAACACAGCGATATAGGAGAAGTTATGGGAGGTGTGCGAAAACACAGCGATATAGGGGGAGGTATGAAAGGTGCACGAAAACGCAGTGATATAAGGGAAGGTATAGGAGTTGCGTGAAAACAGGGCGATATAGGGCAAGGTATGAGAGGTGCACGAAGGCACAGCAATATAGGGGATGCTATGGGAGGTGCGCAAAAACACAGCGATATAGGAGACGGTATGAGATGTGCATAAAAACATGGCGATATAGGGGCAGGTATGAGAGGTGCGCGAAAACTTGGCGTTACAGGGGAATGCATCAGAGGTGCCAGAGAACACAGCGATGTAGTGGAAGACATGAGAGGTGCGCGAAAACAGGGCAATATAGTGGAAGGCATGGGATGTGCGCGAAAACAGGGCGATATAGGGGAAGGTATGAGAGGTGCACGAAGGCACAGCGATATAGGGGAAGGTATGGGAGGTGCTCGAAAACACGTTGATACAGGGAACTCTATCAGAAGTGCGAGAACACAGAGCGATATAGGGGAAGTAGTGAGAGGAGCGGAAACACACCGATGCAGGTGAAGAAATGAGAGGTGCGCGAAAACACGGCGATATAGAGGAAGGTATGAGAGGTGCGCAAAAACACAGCGATGTGGGCGAAACCATGGGAGGTGCACGGGAAACAGGGTGATATAGGGAAGGTATAGGCGATGCGCGAAGGCACAGCGATATAGGGGATGCTATGGGAGGTGCGTGATTACACAGAAATATAGGAGCCGTTATGAGATGTGCATGAAAACACGGCGATATTGGGGAAGCCATGAGAGGTGTGCGAAAATACAGCGATATAGGGGACGGTATGGGAGGTGTACGAAAACAGGGCGACATAGTGGAAGGTATGAGAGGTGCGCGAAGGCACAGTGATATAGGGGATGCTATGGCAGTTGCGCTAATACACAGGGATATACGGGATGTTAAGAGATGTGCATGAAAACGCGGCGATATTGGAGAAGCCATGAGAGGAGCGCAAAAATACGGCGATATAGGAGAAATTATGAGAGGTGCGTGAAAACACAGCGATATAGGGGGAGGTATGAGAGGTGCATAAAAACACAGCAATATAGGGGAAGGTGTGGAAGGTGCGCGAAAACAGGGCGATATAGGGGAAGGTATGAGAGGTGCGCAAAAACTTGGCGATATAGGAGAAGTTATGAGAGGTGTGTGAAAACACAGCGATATAGGGGAAGGTATGAGAGGTGCGGGAAGGCACAGCGATATAGGGGATTCTATTGGAGGTGCGTGAATAGTCAGCGATATAGGGGACGTTATGAGATGTGCATAAAAACACGGCGATATAGGGGAAATTATGAGAGGTGCGCAAAAATACAGCAATATAGGAGAAGTTATGAGAGGTGAGTGAAAACACAGCGATATCGGGGGAGGTATGAAAGGTGGACGAAAACACAACGATATAGGGGAAGGTATGGGGGTGCTCGAAAACGGGGCGATGTAGGGGAAGGTATGAGAGGAGTGTGAAGACACAGCAATATAGGGGATGCTATGGGAGGTGCGCGAAAACACAGTGATATAGGGGAAGACATGAGAGGTTCTTGAAAGTTGCGCAAAATAGTGGAAGCTATGAGAGGTGAGCAAAAACACGGCGATATAGGCGAAGCTATGAGAGGTGAGCAATAACACAGCGATAAAGGTGAATCTATGGGATGTGCGCAAAAAAAAAGTGATATAGGGGAAGGTATGAGAGGTGCGCAAGTCACAGCAATATAGGGGATGCTATGGGAGATGCGTGAATACACAGCGATATACAGGACGTTATGAGATGTGCATGAAAACGCAGCGACATTAGGGAAGGTATGAGAGGTTCACAAAAACACAGTGATATAGGAGAATGAATGGGAGGTGCGCGAAAACAGGGCGATATAGGTGAAGGTAGGAGAGGTGTGCGAAGGCACAGAAATATAGGGGATGCTATGGGAGGTGCGCGACTACACAGTGATATCGGGGACGTTATGAGATGTGCATGAAAACACGGCGATATAGGGGAAGTTATGAGAGGTGCACAAAAATGCAGCAATATAGGAGAGGTTATGAGAGGTGCGTGAAAACACAGCGATATAGGGGAAGGTATGAGAGGTGTGCGAAAACAGGGCGATATAGGGGAAGGTATGAGACGTGTGCGAAAACACGGCGATATGGCAGAATGTATCAGAGGTGCGAGAAAACACAGCGATATATGGGAAGTAATGAGAGGAGCGAAAACATAGCGATCTAGGTGAAGACATGAGAGGTGCGCGAAAACACGGCAATATAGGGGAAGCTATGAAAGGTGAACAAAAACACGGCGATATAGGGGAAGCTGTGAGGGGTGTGCAATAACACAGCGATAAAGTTGAATCTATGGGATGTGCGCGAAAAGACAGCGATATAGGGGAAGGAATGGGAGGTGCGCGAAGGCACAGCAATATAGGGGATGCTATGGGAAGTGCGTGAATACACAGCGATATAGGGGAAGTTATGATATGTGCATAACAATACGGCGATATAGTGGAAGCTATGAGAGGTGACCTAAAACCTGGCGATACAGGGGAAGCTATGAGAGGTGAGCTAAAAGCCGGCGATACAGGGGAAGCTATGAGACGCGAGCAATAACACAGCGATAAAGGTGAATCTATGGGATGTGTGCGAAAGGACAGCGATATAGTGGAAGGTATGAGAGGTGCGCAAGGCACAGCGATATAAGGGATGGTATGAGATGTGCATGAATACACGGCGATAGTCGGGAAACCATGAGAGGTGTGTGAAAACACAGCGATATAGGGGAAGTTATGAGAGGTGCACAAAAACAGGGCGATATAGGGGAAGTTATGAGAGCTGCATGAAAACCCAGCAATATAAGGGACGTTATGAGATGTGCATGAAAACACGGCGATATAGGGGAATGCATGAGAGGTGCACGAAGGCACAGCGATATAGGAGATGCTATGGGAGGTGCGCGAAAACACAGTGATACAGGGGACGGTATGAGATGTGTATGAAAACACGGCGATATATGGGAAGCTATGAGAGGTGCGCGAAAACACGGTGATATAGGGGAAAGTATGAGAGGTGCGCGAAAACTTAGCGTTACAGGGGAATGCATCAGAGGTGCGAGAAAACACAGCGATGTAGGGGAAGACATGAGAGGTGCGCAAAAACAGGGCTATATAGTGGAAGCTATGGGATGTGCGCTAAAACAGGGCGATGGAGGGGAAGGTATGAGAGGTGCGTGAAAGCACAGCAATATAGAGGACGCTATGGGACGTGCGCAAAAACACAGTGATATAGAGAAAGGTATGAGAGATGTGCGAGAACACAGCGAGATTGGGGAAAGTATGAGAGGTTTGCGAAAACTTGGCGTTACAGGGGAATGCATCAGAGGTGCCAGAAAACACAGCGATGTAGTGCAATGCATGAGAGGTGCGCGAAAACAGGGCAATATAGTGGAAGCTATGCGATGTGCACGAAAACAGGGCGATATAGGGTAAGGTATTCACAGCGATAACGGTGAATCTATGGGATGTGAGCGAAAAGACAGTGATATAGGGGAAGCTATGAGAAGTGCGCAAGGCACAGCGATATAGGGGATGCTATGGGATGTGCGTGAATACACAGCAATATAGGGGACGTGATGAGATGTGCATGAAAACGCAGCGATATTAGCGAAGGTATGAGAGGTGCACAAAAACACAGCCATATAGGAGAAGTTATGAGAGGTATGCGAAAACACAGCGATATAGGGGAAGGTATGAAAGGTGCACGAAAACACAGAGATATATACGGGAAGGAATGGGAGGTGCACGAATACACAGCGATATAGGGGACGTTATGAGATGTACATGAAAACACAGCCATATAGGGGAAGTTATGAGAGGTGCACGAAAATGCAGTGATATAAGGGAAGGTATAGGAGGTGCGCGAAAACAGGGCAATATAGGGGAAGTTATGAGAGGTGCACAAAAACGCAGCGATATAAGGGAAGGTATAGGAGGTGAGCGAAAACTGGGCGATATAAGGGAAGGTATGAGAGGTGCACGAAGGCACAGCGATATAGGGGATGCTATGGGAGGTGCGCAAAAACACAGCGATATAGGAGACGGTATGAGATGTGCATAAAAACATGCGATAGAGGGGGAGGTATGAGAGGTGCACGTAAACACGGCGATATAGGGGAAAGTATGAGAGGTGCGCGAAAACTTGGCGTTACAGGGGAATGCATCAGAAGTGCCAGAAAACACAGTGATGTAGTGGAAGACATGAGAGGTGCGCGAAAACAGGGCAATATAGTGGAAGGTATGGGATGTGCACGAAAACAGGATGATATAGGGGAAGGTATGAGAGGTGCGCGAAAACACAGCAATATAGGGGACACTATGGGACGTGCGCGAAAACACAGTGATATAGGGGAAGGTATGAGAGGTGTGCGACAACACGGCGACATAGGGGAAATTATCAGAGGTGTGAAAAAACACGGCGACATAGGGGAAATTATCAGAGGTGTGAAAAAACACTGCGATACGGGAGAATGTATCAATTGTGCGAGAAAACACAGCGATTTAGGGGAAGTATTGAGAGGAGCGAAAACATAGCGATCTAGGTGAAGACATGAGAGGTGAGCAAAAACACTGCAATACAGGGGAAGCTATGAGAGGTGAGCAATAACACAGCCATAGAGGAGAATCTATGGGATGTGCGTGAAAAGACAGCGATATAGGGGAAGATATGAGAGGTGTGCAAGGCACAGCGATATACGGGATGTTATGAGATGTGCGTGAATACACAGCGATATAGGGCACGTGATGAGATGTGCATGAAAACGCAGCGATAATAAGGAAGGTATGAGAGGTGCACAAATACACAGCGATATAGGAGAAATTATGAGAGGTGTGTGAAAACACAGCAATATAGGGGAAGGTATGAAAGGTGCACTAAAACACAGAGATTTATACGGGAATGAAAGGGAGGTGCACGAATACACAGCGATATAGGGGACGTTATGAGATGTGCATGAAAACACAGCCATATAGGGGAAGTATTGAGAGGAGCAAAAACATAGCGATCTAGGTGAAGACATGAGAGGTGAGCAAAAACACGGCGATACAGGGGAAGTTATGAGAGGTGAGCAATAACACAGCGATAAAGCTGAATTTATGGGATGTGCGCGAAAAGACAGCGATATAGGGGAAGCTATGAGAGGTGCGCAAGGCACAGCGATATAGGGGAAGCTATGAGAGGTGCGCAAGGCACAGCGATATAGGAGATGCTATGAGAGGTGCGCGAATACACAGCGATATTGGAGAAATTATGAGAGGTGTATGAAAACTCAGCGATATTAGGGAAGGTATGAGAGGTGCGCAAAAACACAGCGATGTAGGCGAATCCATGGGAGGTGTGCGGGAAACAGGGCCATATAGGGGAAGGTATGAGCGATGCGCAAAGGCACAGCGATATAGGGGATGCTATGCGAGGTGCGTGAATACACAGAGATATAGGAGACGTTATGAGATGTGCGTGAAAACACGGCGATATTGGGGAAGCCATGAGAGGTGTGCAAAAATACAGCGATATAGGGGACGGTATGGGAGGTGTGCGAAAACAGGGCGACATAGCAGAAGGTATGAGAGGTGCGCGAAGGAACAGCGATGTAGAGGATGCTATGGCAGGTGCGTGAATACACAGTGATATATGGGACGTTAAGAGATGTGCATGACAACACGGCGGTATTGGGGAAGCCATGAGAGGTGCGCAAAAATACGGCGATATAGGAGAAATTATGAGAGGTGCGTGAAAACACAGCGATATAGAGGGATGTATGAGAGGTGCATGAAAACACAGCGATATAGAGGAAGGTATGGAAGGTGCGCGAAAACAGGGCGATATAGGGGACTGTATGTGAGGTGCGCAAAGGCACAGCAATACAAGGGATGCTATGGGAGGTGTGCGAATACACAGCGATACAGGGGAATGTATCAGAGGCGCGAGAAAACACAGCGATATAGGGGACGCTATGGGACATGCACAAAAAAACAGTGATATAGGTGAAGGTATGAGAGGTGTGCGAGAACACGGCGATATAGGGGAAATTGTAAGAGGTGCGCAAAAGAATGGCAATACAGGAGAATGTATCAGAGGTGCGAGAAAACACAGCAATATAGGGGAAGTAATGAAAGGAGCAAAAACATAGCGATATAGGTGAAGACATGCGAGGTGCTCGAAAACACGACGATATTGGGTAAGCTATGAGAGGTGAGCAATAACACAGCGATCAAGGTGAAGCTATGGGATGTGCGCGAAAACTGCGATGTAAGCGAAGCTATGGGAGGTGTGCGAAAACACAGCGATATAGGGGAAGGTAGGAGAGGAGCACGAAAACACAGCGATATCGGGGAAGGTATGGGAGGTGCGCGAAAACAGGGCGATATACGGGAATGCATGAGAGGTGAGGAAAAACACGGCGATACAGGGGAAACTATGAGAGGTGAGCAATAACACAGCGATAAAGGTGAATCTATGGGATGTGCGCGAAAAGACAGCGATATAGGGGAAGGTATGAGAGGTGCGTGAAGGCACAGCAATATAGGGGATCCTATGGGCGGTGTGCAAATACACAGCGATATAGGGGACGTTATGAGATGTGCATAACAATACGGCGATATAGGGGAAGTTATAAGAGGTGCGCAAAAACACGGCGATGTAGGGGAAGCTATGAGAGGTGAGCAATAACACAGCGATAAAAGTGAATCTATGGGATGTGCGCAAGGCACAGCGATATAGGAGAAGGTATGGAAGGTGCTCGAAAACAGGGTGATATAGATGAAGTTATGAGAGGTATGCGAAGGCACAGCAATATAGGGGATGCTATTGAAGGTGCGCGAAAACCCAGTGATATAGGGGAAGACATGAGAGGTGCGCGAAAACAAGGCAATATAGTGGAAGTTATGAGAGGTGCGCGAAAACAGGGCAATATAGGGGAAGTTATGAGAGGTGCACTAAAACGCAGCGATATAAGGGAAGGTATAGGAGGTGCGCGAAAACTGGGCGATATAAGGGAAGGTATGAGAGGTGCACGAAGGCACAGCGATATAGGGGATGCTATGGGAGGTGCGCAAAAACACAGCGATATAGGAGACGGTATGAGATGTGCATAAAATCATGGCGATATAGGGGGAGGTATGAGAGGTGCGCGTAAACACGGCGATATAGGGGAAAGTATGAGAGGTGCGCGAAAACTTGGCGTTACAGGGGAATGCATCAGAGGTGCCAGAAAACACAACGATGTAGTGGAAGACATGAGAGGTGCGCGAAAACAGGGCAATATAGTGGAAGGTATGGGATGTGCGCGAAAACAGGGCGATATAGGGGAAGGTATGAGAGGTGCGCGAAAACACAGCAATATAGGGGACGCTATGGGACGTACGCGAAAACACAGTGATATAGGGGAAGGTATGAGAGGTGTGCGACAACATGGCGATATAGGGGAAATTATGAAAGGTGTGCAAAAACACGGCGATACGGGAGAATGTATCAATTGTGCGAGAAAACACAGCGATATAGAGGAAGTATTGAGAGGAGCGAAAACATAGCGATCTAGGTGAAGACATGAGAGGTGAGCAAAAACACAGCGATATAGGAGAAGCTATGAGAGGTGAGCAAAAACACGGCGATACAGGAGAAGCTATGAGAGGTAAGCAATAACACAGCGATAACGGTGAATCTATGGGATGTGAGCAGGAAACAGGGCGATATAGGGGAAGCTATGAGAAGTGCGCAAGGCACAGCGATATAGGGGATGCTATGGGATGTGCGTGAATACACAGCAATATAGGGGACGTGATGAGATGTGCATGAAAACGCAGCGATATTAGCGCAGGTATGAGAGGTAGACAAAAACACAGCGATATAGGAGAAGTTATGAGAGGTATGCGAAAACACAGCGATATAGGGGAAGATATGAAAGGTGCACGAAAACACAGAGATATATACGGGAAGGAATGGGAGGTGCACGAATACACAGCGATATAGGGGACGTTATGAGATGTACATGAAAACACAGCCATATAGGGGAAGTTATGAGAGGTGCACGAAAATGCAGTGATATAAGGGAAGGTATAGGAGGTGCACGAAAACAGGGCAATATAGGGGAAGTTCTGAGAGGTGCACGAAAACGCAGCGATATAAGGGAAGGTATAGGAGGTGCGCGAAAACTGGGCGATATAAGGGAAGGTATGAGAGGTGCACGAAGGCACAGCGATATAGGGGATGCTATGGGAGGTGCGCAAAAACACAGCGATATAGGAGACGGTATGAGATGTGCATAAAAACATGCGATAGAGGGGGAAGTATGAGAGGTGCGCGTAAATACGGCGATATAGGGGAAAGTATGAGAGGTGCGCGAAAACTTGGCGTTACAGGGGAATGCATCAGAGGTGCCAGAAAACACAGCGATGTAGTGGAAGACATGAGAGGTGCACGAAAACAGGGCAATGTAGTGGAAGGTATGAGAGGTGCGCGAAAACACAGCAATATAGGGGACGCTATGGGACGTGCGCGAAAACAGTGATATAGGGGAAGGTATGAGAGGTGTGCGACAACACGGCGACATAGGGGAAATTATCAGAGGTGTGCAAAAACACTGCGATACGGGAGAATGTATCAATTGTGCGAGAAAACACAGCGATTTAGGGGAAGTATTGAGAGGAGCGAAAACATAGCAATCTAGGTGAAGACATGAGAGGTGAGCAAAAACACGGCAATACAGGGGAAGCTATGAGAGGTGAGCAATAACACAGCCATAGAGGAGAATCTATGGGATGTGCGTGAAAAGACAGCGATATAGGGGAAGATATGAGAGGTGTGCAAGGCACAGCGATATAGGAGAAGTTATGAGAGGTGTGCGAAAACACAGCGATATAGGGGAAGGTATGAAAGGTGCACGAAAACACAGAGATATATACGGGAATGAAAGGGAGGTGCACGAATACACAGCGATATAGGGGACGTTATGAGATGTGCATGAAAACACAGCCATATAGGGGAAGCATTGAGAGGAGCAAAAACATACCGATCTCGGTGAAGACATGAGAGGTGAGCAAAAACACGGCGATACAGGGGAAGTTATGAGAGGTGAGCAATAACACAGCGATAAAGCTGAATTTATGGGATGTGCGCGAAAAGACAGCGATATAGGGGAAGCTATGAGAGGTGCGCAAGGCACAGCGATATAGGAGATGCTATGAGAGGTGTGCAAATACACAGCGATATTGGAGAAATTATGAGAGGTGTATGAAAACTCAGCGATATTAGGGAAGGTATGAGAGGTGCACAAAAACTCAGTGATATAGGAGAAGTTATGAGAGGTGTGTGAAAACACAGCTATATAGGGGAAGGTATGAGAGGTGCGCAAAAACACAGCGATGTAGGCGAAGCCATGGGAGGTGTGCGGGAAACAGGGCCATATAGGGGAAGGTATGAACGATGCGCAAAGGCACAGCGATATAGGGGATGCTATGCGAGGTGCGTGAATACACAGAGATATAGGAGACGTTATGAGATGTGCATGAAAACACGGCGATATTGGGGAAGCCATGAGAGGTGTGCAAAAATACAGCGATATAGGGGACGGTATGGGAGGTGTGCGAAAACAGGGCGACATAGGAGAAGGTATGAGAGGTGCGCGAAGGAACAGCGATGTAGAGGATGCTATGGCAGGTGCGTGAATACACAGCGATATATGGGACGTTAAGAGATGTGCATGAGAACACGGCGATATTGGGGAAGCCATGAGAGGTGCGCAAAAATACGGCGATATAGGAGAAATTATGAGAGGTGCGAGAAAACACAGCGATATAGGGGACGCTATGGGACATGCACAAAAAAACAGTGATATAGGTGAAGGTATGAGAGGTGTGCGAGAAAACGGCGATATAGGGGAAATTGTAATAGGTGCGCAAAAGAATGGCAATACAGGAGAATGTATCAGAGGTGCGAGAAAACACAGCGATATAGGGGAAGTAATGAAAGGAGCAAAAACATAGTGATATAGGTGAAGACATGCGAGGTGCTCGAAAACACGACGATATTGGGTAAGCTATATGAGAGGTGAGCAATAACACAGCGATCAAGGTGAAGCTATGGGATGTGCGCAATAACAGCGATGTAAGCGAAGCTATGGGAGGTGTGCGAAAACACAGCGATATAGGGGAAGGTAGGAGAGGAGCACGAAAACACAGCGATATCGGGGAAGGTATGGGAGGTGCGCGAAAACAGGGCGATATACGGGAATGCATGAGAGGTGAGGAAAAACACGGCGATACAGGGGAAACTATGAGAGGTGAGCAATAACACAGCGATAAAGGTGAATCTATGGGATGTGCGCGAAAAGACAGCGATATAGGGGAAGGTATGAGAGGTGCGTGAAGGCACAGCAATATAGGGGATCCTATGGGCGGTGTGCAAATACACAGCGATATAGGGGACGTTATGAGATGTGCATAACAATACGGCGATATAGGGGAAGTTATAAGAGGTGCGCAAAAACACGGCGATGTAGGGGAAGCTATGAGAGGTGAGCAATAACACAGCGATAAAAGTGAATCTATGGGATGTGCGCGACAAGACAGCGATATAGGGGAAGGTACGAGAGGTGCGCAAGGCACAGCGATATAGGAGAAGGTATGGAAGGTGCTCGAAAACAGGGTGATATAGATGAAGTTATGAGAGGTATGCGAAGGCACAGCAATATAGGGGATGCTATTGAAGGTGCGCGAAAACCCAGTGATATAGGGGAAGACATGAGAGGTGCGCGAAAACAAGGCAATATAGTGGAAGTTATGAGAGGTGTGCGAAAACAGGGCAATATAGGGGAAGTTATGAGAGGTGCACGAAAACGCAGCGATATAAGGGAAGGTATAGGAGGTGCGCGAAAACTGGGCGATATACGGGAAGGTATGAGAGGTGCACGAAGGCACAGCGATATAGGGGATGCTATGGGAGGTGCGCAAAATCACAGCGATATAGGAGACGGTATGAGATGTGCATAAAAACATGGCGATATAGGGGGAGGTATGAGAGGTGCGCGAAAACTTGGCGTTACAGGGGAATGCATCAGAGGTGCCAGAAAACACAACGATGTAGTGGAAGACATGAGAGGTGCGCGAAAAAAGGGCAATATAGTGGAAGGTATGGGATGTGCGCGAAAACAGGGCGATATAGGGGAAGGTATGAGAGGTGCACGAAAACACAGCAATATAGGGGACGCTATGGGACGTGCACGAAGGCACAGCGATATAGCAGATTCTATGGGAGGTGCGCTAATACACAGCGATATAGGGGACGTTATGAAATGTGCATGAAAACATGGCGATATAGGGGAAGGTATGAGAGGTGCATGAAAACACAGCGATATAGGGGAAGGAATGGGAGCTGCGCGTAAACAGGGCGATATAGGGGAAGGTATGAGAGGAGCGCCAAGGCACATCGATATAGGGGATGCTATGGGAGGTGCATGAAAACACAGTAATATAGAGGAAGACATGAGAGGTGCATGAAAACAGGGCAATATAGTGAACGCTATGGGTGTGCGCGAAAACATGGCGATACAGGGACAGTATGAGAGGTGCCCGAAAACACAGCGATATAGGGGACGCTATGGGACGTGCGCGAAAACACAGCGATATAGGGGAAATTATGAGAGGTGTGCGAGAACATGGCGATATAGGGTAAATTATGAGAGGTGCGCGAAAACATGGCGATACAAGGGAATGTATCAGAGGTGCGAGAAAACACAGCGATATAAGGGAAGTAATGAGAGGAGCAAGAACACGGCGATATAGGTGAAGACATGAGAGGTCCGCGAAAACACGGCGATATAGGGGAAGCCATGAGAGGTGCGCGAAAACACAGCGTATAGGGGAAGGTATCAGAGGTGCGCAAAAACACAGCAATATAGGAGAAATTGTGAGAGGTGCCCGAAAACACAGCGATATAGGGGACGCTATGGGACGTGCGCGAAAACACAGTGATATAGCGGAATGTATGAGAGGTGTGCGAGAACACGGCGATATAGGTGAAGACATGAGAGGTGCGCGAAAACACGGCGATATAGTGGAAGCTATGAGAGGTGAGCAATAACAGAGTGAAGATGAAGGTGAAGATATGGGATGTGCGCGAAAAGACAACGATATAGGGGAAGGTATGAGAGGTGAGCGAAAACGCAGCGGTGTAGGCGAAGCTATGGGATGAGCGCAAAAACACGGCGATACGGTGGAATGCCACAGAGGTGCAAGAAATCACAGCGATATAGGGGAAGTTATGAGAGAAGCGAAAACACAGCGATATAGGGGAAGGTATGAGAGGTGCGCAAAATCACAGCGATATAGGGGAAGTTATGAGAGAAGCGAAAACACAGCGATATAGGGGAAGGTATGAGAGGTGCGCAAAAACACAGCGATATAGGGGAAGTTATGAAAGGTGTGTGAAGACACAGTGATATAGGGAAAGGTATGAGAGCTGTGCGAAAACAGGGTGATACAGGGGAAGTTATGAGAGGTGCGTGAAAACACAGCGATATAGGAAAAGGTATGAGAGCTGCACGAAAACAGGGTGATATAGGGGAAGTTATGAGAGGTGCGTGAAAACACATCGATATAGGGGAAGGTATGTGAGGTACGCAAAAGCAGGGCGTTATAGGGGATTGTATGAGAGGTGAACGAAGGAACAGCGATATAGGGGATGCTAAGGGAGGTGCGCGAAAACACAGTGATATTGGAGACGGTATGAGATGTGCATGAAAACACGGCTGTATAGGGGAAGCTATGAGAGGTGCACGAAAACACAGCGAAATAGGAGAATGTATGAGAGGTGCGCGAAAACTTGTCGATTCATATAAATGCATCAGAGGTGCGAGAAAACACAGCGATGTAGGGGAAGTTATGAGAGGTGTGCAAAAACACAGCGATATAGGAGAAGGTATGAGAGATGCATCAAAACACAGCGATATCGGGGAAGGTATGGGAGGTGCGCGAAAAGAGGGCGATATAGGGGAAGGTATGAGAGGTGCGCGAAAACACAGCAATATAGGGGACGCTATGGGACGTACGCGAAAACACAGTGATATAGGGGAAGGTATGAGAGGTGTGCGACAACACGGCTATATAGGGGATATTATGAAAGGTGTGCAAAAACACGGCGATACGGGAGAATGTATCAATTGTGCGAGAAAACACAGCGATATAGGGGAAGTATTGAGAGGAGCGAAAACATAGCGATCTAGGTGAAGACATGAGAGGTGAGCAAAAACACGGCAGTACAGGGGAAGCTATGAGAGGTGAGCAATAACGCAGCGATAGAGGTGAATCTATGGGATGTGCGCGAAAAGACAGCGATATACGGGAATGCATGAGAGGTGCGCGAAGGCACAGTGATATAGGGGATTCTATGGGCGGTGTGCAAATACACAGCGATATAGGGGACGTTATGAGATGTGCATGAAAACACATCAATATAGGGGAAGTTATGAGATATGCGCAATAATACATCGATATAGGGGAAGGTATGAGAGGGGCGCGAAAACTGGGTGATATAGATGAGGGTGCGCGAAAACACAGTGACATAGGGGAAGACATGAGATGTGCGCGAAAACAAGGCAATATAGTGGAAGCTATGAGAGGTGAGCTAAAAGCCGGCGATACAGGGGAAGCTATGAGAGGTGAGCAGTAACACAGCGATAAAGGTGAATCTATGGGATGTGCGCGAAAGGACAGCGATATAGTGGAAGGTATGAGAGGTGCGCAAGGCACAGCGATATAGGGGACGGTATGAGATGTGCATGAATACACGGCGATAGTCGGGAATCCATGAGAGGTGTGTGAAAACACAGCGATATAGGGGAAGTTATGAGATGTGCATGAAAACACGGCGATATAGGGGAAGTTATGAGAGGTGCACGAAGGCACAGCGATATAGGGGATGCTATGGGAGGTGCGTGAAAACACAGTGATATAGGGGACGGTATGAGATGTGTATGAAAACACGGCGATATATGGGGAACTATGAGACGTGCGCGAAAACACGGTGATATAGGGGAAAGTATGAGAGGTGCGCGAAAACTTGGCGTTACAGGGGAATGCACCAGAGGTGCGAGAAAACACAGCGATGTAGGGGAAGACATGAGAGGTGCTCAAAAACAGGGCTATAGAGTGGAAGCTATGGGATGTGCGCTAAAGCAGGGCGATGTAGGGGAAGGTATGAGAGGTGCGTGAAAGCACAGCGATATAGAGGACGCTATGGGACGTGCGCGAAAACACAGTGATATAGGGGAAGGTATGAGAGATGTGCGAGAACACGGCGATATAGGGGAAATTATGAGAGGTGTGCGAAAACACGGCGATATGGGAGAATGTATCAGATGTGCGAGAAAACAGAGCGATATAGGGGAAGTATTGAGAGGAGCGAAAACGTAGTAATCTAGGTGAAGACATGAGAGGTGCGCGAAAACACGGCGATATAGGGGAAGCTATGAGAGGTGAGCAAAAACACGGCGATACAGGGGAAGCTATGAGAGGTGAGCAATAACACGGCGATAATTGTGAATCTATGGGATGTGAGCGAAAAGACAGCGATATAGGGGAAGGTATGAGAGATGCATCAAAACACAGCGATATCGGGGAAGGTATGGGAGGTGCGCGAAAAGAGGGCGATATAGGGGAAGGTATGAGAGGTGCGCGAAAACACAGCAATATAGGGGACGCTATGGGACGTACGCGAAAACACAGTGATATAGGGGAAGGTATGAGAGGTGTGCGACAACACGGCTATATAGGGGATATTATGAAAGGTGTGCAAAAACACGGCGATACGGGAGAATGTATCAATTGTGCGAGAAAACACAGCGATATAGGGGAAGTATTGAGAGGAGCGAAAACATAGCGATCTAGGTGAAGACATGAGAGGTGAGCAAAAACACGGCAGTACAGGGGAAGCTATGAGAGGTGAGCAATAACGCAGCGATAGAGGTGAATCTATGGGATGTGCGCGAAAAGACAGCGATATACGGGAATGCATGAGAGGTGCGCGAAGGCACAGTGATATAGGGGATTCTATGGGTGGTGTGCAAATACACAGCGATATAGGGGACGTTATGAGATGTGCATGAAAACACATCAATATAGGGGAAGTTATGAGATATGCGCAATAATACATCGATATAGGGGAAGGTATGAGAGGGGCGCGAAAACTGGGTGATATAGATGAGGGTGCGCGAAAACACAGTGACATAGGGGAAGACATGAGATGTGCGCGAAAACAAGGCAATATAGTGGAAGCTATGAGAGGTGAGCTAAAAGCCGGCGATACAGGGGAAGCTATGAGAGGTGAGCAGTAACACAGCGATAAAGGTGAATCTATGGGATGTGCGCGAAAGGACAGCGATATAGTGGAAGGTATGAGAGGTGCGCAAGGCACAGCGATATAGGGGACGGTATGAGATGTGCATGAATACACGGCGATAGTCGGGAATCCATGAGAGGTGTGTGAAAACACAGCGATATAGGGGAAGTTATGAGATGTGCATGAAAACACGGCGATATAGGGGAAGTTATGAGAGGTGCACGAAGGCACAGCGATATAGGGGATGCTATGGGAGGTGCGTGAAAACACAGTGATATAGGGGACGGTATGAGATGTGTATGAAAACACGGCGATATATGGGGAACTATTAGACGTGCGCGAAAACACGGTGATATAGGGGAAAGTATGAGAGGTGCGCGAAAACTTGGCGTTACAGGGGAATACACCAGAGGTGCGAGAAAACACAGCGATGTAGGGGAAGACATGAGAGGTGCTCAAAAACAGGGCTATAGAGTGGAAGCTATGGGATGTGCGCTAAAGCAGGGCGATGTAGGGGAAGGTATGAGAGGTGCGTGAAAGCACAGCGATATAGAGGACGCTATGGGACGTGCGCGAAAACACAGTGATATAGGGGAAGGTATGAGAGATGTGCGAGAACACGGCGATATAGGGGAAATTATGAGAGGTGTGCGAAAACACGGCGATATGGGAGAATGTATCAGATGTGCGAGAAAACAGAGCGATATAGGGGAAGTATTGAGAGGAGCGAAAACGTAGTAATCTAGGTGAAGACATGAGAGGTGCGCGAAAACACGGCGATATAGGGGAAGCTATGAGAGGTGAGCAAAAACACGGCGATACAGGGGAAGCTATGAGAGGTGAGCAATAACACGGCGATAATTGTGAATCTATGGGATGTGAGCGAAAAGACAGTGATAAGGGGAAGCTATGAGAGGTGCGCAAGGCACAGCAATATAGGGGATGCTATGGGAGGTGCGTGAATACACAGCGATATAGGGGACGTGATGAGAGGTGCACAAAAACACAGCGATATAGGAAAAGTTATGAGAGGTATGCGAAAACACAGCGATATAAGGGAAGGTATGAAAGGTGCACGAAAGCACAGAGATATATACAGGAAGGAATGGGAGGTGCACGAATACACAGCGATATAGGGGACGCTATGAGATGTACATGAAAACACAGCCATATAGGGGAAGCTATGAGAGGTGCACGAAAATGCTGTGATATAAGGGAACGTATAGGAGGTGCGCGAAAACAGGGCAATATAGCAGAAGTTATGAGAGGTGCACGAAAACGCAGTGATATAAAGGAAGGTATAGGAGGTGCGCGAAAACTGGGCGATATAAGGGAAGGTATGAGAGGTGCATGAAGGCACAGCGATATGGGGGATGCTATGGGAGTTGCGCAAAAACACAGCGATATAGGAGACGGTATGAGATGTGCATAAAAACATGGCGATATAGGGGGAGGTATGAGAGGTGCGCGTAAACACGGCGATATAGGGGAAAGTATGAGAGGTGCGCGAAAACTTGGCGTTACAGGGGAATGCATCAGAGGTGCCAGAAAGCACAACAATGTAGTGGAAGACATGAGAGGTGCGCGAAAACAGGGCAATATAGTGGAAGGTATGGGATGTGCATGAAAACAGGGCAATATAGTGGAAGGTATGGGATGTGCGCGAAAACACAGCAATATAGGGGACGCTATGGGACGTGCGCGAAAACACAGTGATATAGGGGAAGGTATGAGAGGTGTGCGACAACACGGCGATAAAGGGGAAATTATGAGAGGTGTGCAAAAACACGGCGATACGGGAGAATGTATCAATTGTGCGAGAAAACACAGCGATATAGGGGAAGTATTGAGAGGAGCGAAAACATAGCGATCTAGGTGAAGACATGAGAGGTGAGCAAAAACACGGCAATACAGGGGAAGCTATAAGAGGTGAGCAATAACACAACGATAGAGGTGAATCTATGGGATGTGTGCGAAAAGACAGCGATATAGGGGAAGTTATGAGAGGTGCGCAAGGCACAGCGATATCGGGGATGCTATGGGAGGAGCGCGAATACACAGCGCTATAGGGGACGTGAAGAGATGTGCATGAAAACTCAGTGATATTAGTGAAGGTATGAGAGGTGCACAAAAACACAGTGATAAAGGAGAATTTATGAGAGGTGTGTGAAAACACAGCGATATAAGGGAAGGTATGAAAGGTGCACGAAAACACAGCGATATAGGGGAAGGAATCGTAGGTGCGCGAAAATAGGGCGATATAGGGGAAGGTATGAGAGGTGCGCGAAGGCACAGCGATATAGGGTATGCTATGGGAGGTGCGCGAATACACAGCGATATAGGGGACATTATGAGATGTGCATAAAAACACGGCGATATAGGGGAAGTTTTGAGAGGAGCGCAAAAATACAGCAATATAGGAGAATTTATGAGAGGTGCGTGAAAACGCAGCGATATAGAGGGAGTTATGAGAGGTAACGAAAACACAGCGATATAGTGGAAGGTATGGGAGGTGCTTGAAAGCCGGGCGATATAGGGGATGGTATGAGAGGTGTGCGAAGGCACAGCAATATAGAGGATGCTATGAGAGGTGCGCAAAAATACGGCGATAAAGAGAAATTATGAGAGGTGCGTGAAAACACAGCGATATAGGGGGAGGTATGGAAGGTGCATGAAAACAGGGTGATATAGGGGAAGGTATGAGAGGTGCGCGAAGGCACAGCAATATAAGGGATGCTACGAGAGGTGCGCGAATACTCAGCGATATAGGGGACGTTATGAGATGAGCATGAAAACACGGCGATATTGGGGAAGCCATGAGAGGTGTGCGAAAATACAGCGATATAGAGGACAGTATGGGATGTGCGCGAAAACAGGGCGACATAGAGGAAGTTATGAGATGTGCGCGAAGGCAGCAATATAAGGGATGCTATGGGATGTGCGCGAATACACAGCGATATGGGGGACGTTATGAGATGTGCATGAAAACATGGCAATATAGGGGAAGGTATAAGAGCTGCACAAAAATACAGTGATATAGGAGAAGTTATGAGCGGTGCGTGAAAACACAGCGATATTGGGGAAGGTATGGGAGGTGCGCGAAAACAGGGCGATATAGGGGAAGTTATGAGAAGTGCGTGAAGGCACAGCGATATAGGGGATGCTATGAGAGGTGCGCGAAAACACCGTGATATAGGGGAAGACATGAGAGGTGCGCAAAAACAGGGCAATATAGTGGAACCTATGGGATGTGCGCGAAACCACGGCGATACAGGGGAATGTATCAGAGGTGCGAGAAAACACAGCGATATAGTGGAAGACATGAGAGGTGCACGAAAACAGGGCAATATAGTGGAAGGTATGGGATGTGCGTGAAAACAGGGTGATAGAGGGGAAGGTATGAGAGGTGCGCGAGAACAAGGCGATATAGGGGAAATAATGAGAGGTGGGCGAAAACACAGCGATACGGGAGAATGTATCAATTGTGCGAGAAAACACAGCGATATAGGGGAAGTATAGCGAAAACATAGCGATCTAGGTGAAGACATGAGAGGTGAGCAAAAAGACGGCGATACAGGGGAAGCTATGAGAGGTGAACAATAACACAGCGATAAAGCTGAATCTATGGGATGTGTGCGAAAAGACAGCGATATAGGGGAAGCTATGAGAGGTGCGCAAGCCACAGCGATATAGGGGATGCTATGGGAGGTGCGCGAATACACAGCGATATAGGGTACGTGATGAGATGTGCATGAAAACTCAGGGATATTAGGGAAGGTACGAGAGGTGCACAAAAACACAGCGATATAGGGGAAGGAATCGGAGGTGCGCGAAAACTGTGCGATTTAGGGGAAGGTATGAGAGGTGCGCGAAGGCACAGCGATATAGGGGATGCTATGGCAGGTGCGCGAATACACAGCGATTTATGGGATGGTAAGAGATGTGCATTAAAACATGGCGATATTGGGGAAGCCATGAAAGGTGTGCAAAAATACGGCGATATAGGAGAAATTAAGAGAGGTGCGTGAAAACACAGCGATATAGAGGGAGGTATGAGAGGTGCATGAAAACACAGCGATATAGTGGAAGGTATGGAAAGTGCGCGAGAACAGGGCGATATGGGGAAGGTATGAGAGGTGCGCGAAGGCACAGCAATACAAGGGATGCTATGGGAGGTGCGCGAATACACAGCGATATAGGGGACGTTTTGAGATGTGCATGAAAACACGGCAGTATAGGGGAAGGTATAAGAACTGGGCAAAAATACAGCGAATTAGGAGAAGTTATGAGAGGTGCGTGAAACTCAGCGATATAAGGGAAGGTATGAGAGGTGCACGAAAACACAACGATATTGGGGAAGGTATGGGAGGTGCGTGAAAACAAGGCGATATAGGGGAAGTTATGAGATGTGCGCGAAGGACAGCGATATAGGGGATGCTATGAGAGGTGCGCGAAAACACCGTGATATAGGGGAAGACATGAGAGGTGCGCAAAAACAGAGCAATATATGGGAACCTATGGGATGTGCGCGAAACCACGGCGATACAGGAGAATGTATCAGAGGTGCGAGAAAACACAGCGATATAGGGGACGCTATGGGACATGCGCAAAAAAACAGTGATATAGGGGAAGGTATGAGAGGTGTGCGAGAACACGGCGATATAGGGGAAATTGTAAAAGGTGCGCAAAAACATGGCAATACGGTAGAATGTATCAGAGGTGCGAGAAAACACAGCGATATAGGGGAATTAATGATAGGAGCGAAAACACAGCAATATAGGTGAAGACATGCGAGGTGCGCGAAAACACGGCGATATAGGGTAAACTCTGAGAGGTGAGCAATAACACAGCGATCAAGGTGCAGCTATGGGATGTGCGCGAAAACAGCGATGTAGGCGAAGCTATGGGAGGTGCGCGAAAACACAGCGATATAGGGGACGGTATGAGATGTGCATGAATACACGGCAATATTGGGGAAGGTATGAGAGGTGTGCAAAAACACAGCGATATAGGAGAAGTTAAGAGAGGTGCGCGAAAACACAGCGATTTAGGGGAAGCTATGAGAGGTGCGCAAGGCACAGCGATATAGGGAATACTATGGGATGTGCGCGAAAACAGCGATGTAGGCGAAGCTATGGGAGGTGCGCGAATACACAGCGATATAGGGGACATTATGAGATGTGCATAAAAACACGGCGATATAGGGGAAGTTTTGAGAGGAGCGCAAAAATACAGCAATATAGGAGAATTTATGAGAGGTGCGTGAAAACGCAGCGATATAGAGGGAGTTATGAGAGGTAACGAAAACACAGCGATATAGTGGAAGGTATGGGAGGTGCTTGAAAGCCGGGCGATATAGGGGATGGTATGAGAGGTGTGCGAAGGCACAGCAATATAGAGGATGCTATGAGAGGTGCGCAAAAATACGGCGATAAAGAGAAATTATGAGAGGTGCGTGAAAACACAGCGATATAGGGGGAGGTATGGAAGGTGCATGAAAACAGGGCGATATAGGGGAAGGTATGAGAGGTGCGCGAAGGCACAGCAATATAAGGGATGCTACGAGAGGTGCGCGAATACTCAGCGATATAGGGGACGTTATGAGATGAGCATGAAAACACGGCGATATTGGGGAAGCCATGAGAGGTGTGCGAAAATACAGCGATATAGAGGACAGTATGGGATGTGCGCGAAAACAGGGCGACATAGGGGAAGTTATGAGATGTGCGCGAAGGCAGCAATATAAGGGATGCTATGGGATGTGCGCAAATACACAGCGATATAGGGGACGTTATGAGATGTGCATGAAAACACAGCCATATAGGGGAAGCTATGAGAGGTGCACGAAAACGCAGTGATATAAGGGAAGGTATAGGAGGTTCACGAAAACAGGGCTATATAGGGGAAGGTATGAGAGGTGCACGAAAACGCAGCGATATAAGGGAAGGTATAGTAGGTGCGCGAAAACTGGGCGATATAGGGGAAGGTATGAGAGGTGCGCAAAGGCACAGCGATATAGGGGATGCTATGGGAGGTGCGCAAAAACACAGCGATATAGGAGACGGTATGAGATGTGCATTAAAACATGGCGATATAGGGGGAGGTATGAGAGGTGCGCGTAAACACTGCGATATAGGGGAAAGTATGAGAGGTGCGCGAAAACTTGGCTTTACAGGGGAATGCATCAGAGGTGCCAGAAAACACAGCGATGTAGTGGACGACATGAGAGGTGCGCGAAAACAGGGCAATATAGAGGACGCTATGGGACGTGCGCGAAAACACAGTGATATAGGGGAATGTATGAGAGTCGTGCGAGAACACGGCGATATAGGGGAAATTATGACAGGTGTGCAAAAACACGGCGATACGGGAGAATGTATCAATTGTGCGAGAAAATACGGCGATATAGGGGAAGTTATGACAAGTGTTTGAAAACACAGCGATATAGGGGAAGTTATGACAGGTGCACGAAAACACAGCGATATAGAGGAAGGAATCGGAGGTGCGCGAAAACTGAGCGATATAGGGGAAGGTATGAGAGGTGCGCAAAGGCACAGCGATATAGGGGATGCTGTGGGAGGTGCGCGAATACACAGTGATATAGGGGACATTATGAGATGAGCACAAAAACACAGCGATATAGGGGACGTGATGAGATGTGCATGAAAACGCAGTGATATTAGGGAAGGTATGAGAGGTGCACAAAAACAAAGCGAAATAGGAGAAGATATGAGAGGTGTGTGAAAACACAGCAATATAGGGGAAGGTATGGAAGGTGCGCAAAACAGGGCGATATAGGGGAAGCTATGAGAGGTGAGCAATAACACAGTGATAACGGTGACTCTATGGGATGTGCGCAAAAATACAGCGATATAGGGGAAGGTATGTGAGGTGCGCAAGGCACAGCAATATAGGGGGAGGTATGAGAGGTGCACGAAAACACAGCGATATAGGGGACGTGATGAGATGTGCATGAAAACGCAGTGATATTAGGGAAGGTATGAGAGGTGCACAAAAACAAAGCGAAATAGGAGAAGATATGAGAGGTGTGTGAAAACACAGCAATATAGGGGAAGGTATGGAAGGTGCGCAAAACAGGGCGATATAGGGGAAGCTATGAGAGGTGAGCAATAACACAGTGATAACGGTGACTCTATGGGATGTGCGCAAAAATACAGCGATATAGGGGAAGGTATGTGAGGTGCGCAAGGCACAGCAATATAGGGGGAGGTATGAGAGGTGCACGAAAACACAGCGATATAGGGGACGTGATGAGATGTGCATGAAAACGCAGTGATATTAGGGAAGGTATGAGAGGTGCACAAAAACACAGCGATATTGGAGAAGTTATGAGAGGTGTGTGAAAACACAGTGATATAGGGGAAGGTATGAAAGGTGCATGAAAACACAGCGATATAGGGGAAGGTATGAGAGGAGCACGAAAATGCAGCGATACAAGGGAAGATATAGGAGGTGCGCGAAAACAGGGCGATATTGGGGAAGGTATGAGAGGTGCATGAAAACACAGCAATATAGGGGAAGGTATGGAAGGTGCGCAAAACAGGGCGATATAGGGTAAGGTATGAGAGGTGAGCTAAGGCACAGCAATATAAGGGATGCTATGGGAGGTGCGCAAATACTCAGCGATATAGGGGACGTTATGAGATGTGCATAAAAACACAGCAATACAGAGGAAGGTATAAGAGCTGCGCAAAAATACAGTGATATAGGAGAAGTTATGAGAGGTGCGCGAAGGCACAGCGATATAGGGGATGCTATGAGAGGTGCGCGAAAACACCGTAATATAGGGGAAAACATCAGAGGTGTGCAAAAACAGGGCAATATAGTGGAACCTATGGGATGTGCGCGAAACCACGGCGATACAGGGGAATGTATCAGAGGCGCAAGAAAACACAGCTATATAGGGGACGCTATGGGACATGCGCAAAAAAACAGTGATATAGGGGAAGGTATGAGAGGTGTGCGAGAACATGGCGATATAGGGGATGTTGCAAGAGGTGCGCGAAAACATGGCAATACAGAAGAATGTATCAGATGTGCGAGAAAACACAGCGATATAGGGGAAGTAATGATAGGAGCGAAAACATATCGATATAGGTGAAGACATGCGAGGAGCGCGAAAACACGGCGATATAGGGTAAGCTATGAGAGGTGAGCAATAACACAGCAATCAAGGTGAAGCTATAGGATGTGCGCGAAAACAGCGATGTAGGCGAAGCTATGTGAGGTTTGCGAAAACACAGTGATATAGGGGACGGTATGAGATGTGCATGAATACACGGCGATATTGGGGAAGCCATGAGAGGTGCCTGAAAACACAGCGATATAGGGGAAGGTATGAGAGGTGTGCAAAATCACAGCGATATAGGAGAAGTTAAGAGAGGTGCATGAAAACACAGCGATATAGAGGAAGGTATGAGAGGTGGACGAAGGCACAGCGTTATAGGGGATGCTATGGGAGGTGCGCGTAAACACAGCAATATAGGGGTAAGTATGAGAGGTGCGCGAAAACTTGGCGTTACAGGGGAATGCATCAGAGGTGCCAGAAAACACAGTGATGTAGTGGAATAAATGAGAGGTGCGCGAAAACAGGGCAATATAGTGGAAGCTATGGGATGTGCACGAAAACAGGGCGATATAGGGGAAGCTATAAGAGTTGCGCAAAGCACAGCGATATAGGGGATGCTATGGGAGGTGCGTGAATACACAGCGATATAGGGGACGTGATGAGATGTGCATGAAAACGCAGCGATATTAGGGAAGGTATCAGAGGTGCACAAACACACAGCGATATAGGAGAAGTTATGAGAGGTGTGCGAAAACACAGCGATATAGGGGAAGATATGAAAGGTGCACGAAAACACAGAGATATATTCGGGAAGGAATGGGAGGTGCACAACTACACAGCGATATAGGGGACGTTATGATTTGTGCATGAAAACACAGCCATATAGGGGAAGTTATGAGAGGTGCACGAAAACGCAGCGATATAAGGGAAGGTATAGGAGGTGCGCGAAAACAGGGCGATATAGGGGAAGGTATGAGAGATTCACGAAGGCACAGCGATATAGGGGATGCTATGGGAGTGCGCGAAAACACAGCGATATAGGAGACGGTATGAGATGTGCATAAAAACATGGCGATATAGGGGGAGGTATGAGAGGTGCGCGTAAACACGGCGATATAGGGGAAAGTATGAGAGGTGTGCGAAAACTTGGCGTTACAGTGGAAAGCATCAGAGGTGCCAAAAAACACAGCGATGTAGTGGAAGACATGAGAGGTGCACGAAAACAGGGCAATATAGTGGAAGGTATGGGATGTGCGCGAAACCACGGCGATACAGGGGAATGTATCAGAGGTGCGAGAAAATACAGCGATATAGGGGACGCTATGGGACATGCGCAAAAAAACAGTGATATAGGGGAAGGTATGAGAGGTGTGCGAGAACACAGCGATATAAGGGAAATTGTAAGAGGTGCGCGAAAACATGGCAATACAGGAGAATGTTTCAGAGGTGCGAGACAACACAGCGATATAGGGGAAGTAATGATAGGAGAGAAAACATAGCGATATACGTGAAGACATGCGAGATGTGTGAAAACATGGCGATATAGGGTAAGCTATGAGAGGTGAGCAGTAACACAGCGATCATGGTGAAGCTATGGGATGTGCACGAAAACATCGATGTAGGCGAAGCTATGGGAGGTGTGCGAAAACACAGCGATATCAGGGAAGGTATGAGATGTGCATGAAAACACAGCGATATAGGGGAAGGTATGGAAGGTGCGTGAAAACAGTGCGATATAGGGGAAGGTATGAGAGGTGCGAGAAGGTACAGCAATATAAAGGATGCTATGGGATGTGCGCGAATACACAGCGATATGGGGGACGTTATGAGATGTGCATGAAAACATGGCAATATAGGGGAAGGTATAAGAGCTGCACAAAAATACAGTGATATAGGAGAAGTTATGAGCGGTGCGTGAAAACACAGCGATATTGGGGAAGGTATGGGAGGTGCGCGAAAACAGGGCGATATAGGGGAAGTTATGAGAAGTGCGTGAAGGCACAGCGATATAGGGGATGCTATGAGAGGTGCGCGAAAACACCGTGATATAGGGGAAGACATGAGAGGTGCGCAAAAACAGGGCAATATAGTGGAACCTATGGGATGTGCGCGAAACCACGGCGATACAGGGGAATGTATCAGAGGTGCGAGAAAACACAGCGATATAGTGGAAGACATGAGAGGTGCACGAAAACAGGGCAATATAGTGGAAGGTATGGGATGTGCGCGAAAACAGGGTGATAGAGGGGAAGGTATGAGAGGTGCGCGAGAACAAGGCGATATAGGGGAAATAATGAGAGGTGGGCGAAAACACAGCGATACGGGAGAATGTACCAATTGTGCGAGAAAACACAGCGATATAGGGGAAGTATAGCGAAAACATAGCGATCTAGGTGAAGACATGAGAGGTGAGCAAAAAGACGGCGATACAGGGGAAGCTATGAGAGGTGAACAATAACACAGCGATAAAGCTGAATCTATGGGATGTGTGCGAAAAGACAGCGATATAGGGGAAGCTATGAGAGGTGCGCAAGCCACAGCGATATAGGGGATGCTATGGGAGGTGCGCGAATACACAGCGATATAGGGTACGTGATGAGATGTGCATGAAAACTCAGGGATATTAGGGAAGGTACGAGAGGTGCACAAAAACACAGCGATATAGGGGAAGGAATCGGAGGTGCGCGAAAACTGTGCGATTTAGGGGAAGGTATGAGAGGTGCGCGAAGGCACAGCGATATAGGGGATGCTATGGCAGGTGCGCGAATACACAGCGATTTATGGGATGGTAAGAGATGTGCATTAAAACATGGCGATATTGGGGAAGCCATGAAAGGTGTGCAAAAATACGGCGATATAGGAGAAATTAAGAGAGGTGCGTGAAAACACAGCGATATAGAGGGAGGTATGAGAGGTGCATGAAAACACAGCGATATAGTGGAAGGTATGGAAAGTGCGCGAGAACAGGGCGATATGGGGAAGGTATGAGAGGTGCGCGAAGGCACAGCAATACAAGGGATGCTATGGGAGGTGCGCGAATACACAGCGATATAGGGGACGTTTTGAGATGTGCATGAAAACACGGCAGTATAGGGGAAGGTATAAGAACTGGGCAAAAATACAGCGAATTAGGAGAAGTTATGAGAGGTGCGTGAAACTCAGCGATATAAGGGAAGGTATGAGAGGTGCACGAAAACACAACGATATTGGGGAAGGTATGGGAGGTGCGTGAAAACAAGGCGATATAGGGGAAGTTATGAGATGTGCGCGAAGGACAGCGATATAGGGGATGCTATGAGAGGTGCGCGAAAACACCGTGATATAGGGGAAGACATGAGAGGTGCGCAAAAACAGAGCAATATATGGGAACCTATGGGATGTGCGCGAAACCACGGCGATACAGGAGAATGTATCAGAGGTGCGAGAAAACACAGCGATATAGGGGACGCTATGGGACATGCGCAAAAAAACAGTGATATAGGGGAAGGTATGAGAGGTGTGCGAGAACACGGCGATATAGGGGAAATTGTAAAAGGTGCGCAAAAACATGGCAATACGGTAGAATGTATCAGAGGTGCGAGAAAACACAGCGATATAGGGGAATTAATGATAGGAGCGAAAACACAGCAATATAGGTGAAGACATGCGAGGTGCGCGAAAACACGGCGATATAGGGTAAACTCTGAGAGGTGAGCAATAACACAGCGATCAAGGTGCAGCTATGGGATGTGCGCGAAAACAGCGATGTAGGCGAAGCTATGGGAGGTGCGCGAAAACACAGCGATATAGGGGACGGTATGAGATGTGCATGAATACACGGCGATATTGGGGAAGGTATGAGAGGTGTGCAAAAACACAGCGATATAGGAGAAGTTAAGAGAGGTGCGCGAAAACACAGCGATTTAGGGGAAGCTATGAGAGGTGCGCAAGGCACAGCGATATAGGGAATACTATGGGATGTGCGCGAAAACAGCGATGTAGGCGAAGCTATGGGAGGTGCGCGAATACACAGCGATATAGGGGACATTATGAGATGTGCATAAAAACACGGCGATATAGGGGAAGTTTTGAGAGGAGCGCAAAAATACAGCAATATAGGAGAATTTATGAGAGGTGCGTGAAAACGCAGCGATATAGAGGGAGTTATGAGAGGTAACGAAAACACAGCGATATAGTGGAAGGTATGGGAGGTGCTTGAAAGCCGGGCGATATAGGGGATGGTATGAGAGGTGTGCGAAGGCACAGCAATATAGAGGATGCTATGAGAGGTGCGCAAAAATACGGCGATAAAGAGAAATTATGAGAGGTGCGTGAAAACACAGCGATATAGGGGGAGGTATGGAAGGTGCATGAAAACAGGGCGATATAGGGGAAGGTATGAGAGGTGCGCGAAGGCACAGCAATATAAGGGATGCTACGAGAGGTGCGCGAATACTCAGCGATATAGGGGACGTTATGAGATGAGCATGAAAACACGGCGATATTGGGGAAGCCATGAGAGGTGTGCGAAAATACAGCGATATAGAGGACAGTATGGGATGTGCGCGAAAACAGGGCGACATAGGGGAAGTTATGAGATGTGCGCGAAGGCAGCAATATAAGGGATGCTATGGGATGTGCGCAAATACACAGCGATATAGGGGACGTTATGAGATGTGCATTAAAACATGGCGATATAGGGGGAGGTATGAGAGGTGCGCGTAAACACTGCGATATAGGGGAAAGTATGAGAGGTGCGCGAAAACTTGGCTTTACAGGGGAATGCATCAGAGGTGCCAGAAAACACAGCGATGTAGTGGACGACATGAGAGGTGCGCGAAAACAGGGCAATATAGAGGACGCTATGGGACGTGCGCGAAAACACAGTGATATAGGGGAATGTATGAGAGTCGTGCGAGAACACGGCGATATAGGGGAAATTATGACAGGTGTGCAAAAACACGGCGATACGGGAGAATGTATCAATTGTGCGAGAAAATACGGCGATATAGGGGAAGTTATGACAAGTGTTTGAAAACACAGCGATATAGGGGAAGTTATGACAGGTGCACGAAAACACAGCGATATAGAGGAAGGAATCGGAGGTGCGCGAAAACTGAGCGATATAGGGGAAGGTATGAGAGGTGCGCAAAGGCACAGCGATATAGGGGATGCTGTGGGAGGTGCGCGAATACACAGTGATATAGGGGACATTATGAGATGAGCACAAAAACACAGCGATATAGGGGACGTGATGAGATGTGCATGAAAACGCAGTGATATTAGGGAAGGTATGAGAGGTGCACAAAAACAAAGCGAAATAGGAGAAGATATGAGAGGTGTGTGAAAACACAGCAATATAGGGGAAGGTATGGAAGGTGCGCAAAACAGGGCGATATAGGGGAAGCTATGAGAGGTGAGCAATAACACAGTGATAACGGTGACTCTATGGGATGTGCGCAAAAATACAGCGATATAGGGGAAGGTATGTGAGGTGCGCAAGGCACAGCAATATAGGGGGAGGTATGAGAGGTGCACGAAAACACAGCGATATAGGGGACGTGATGAGATGTGCATGAAAACGCAGTGATATTAGGGAAGGTATGAGAGGTGCACAAAAACAAAGCGAAATAGGAGAAGATATGAGAGGTGTGTGAAAACACAGCAATATAGGGGAAGGTATGGAAGGTGCGCAAAACAGGGCGATATAGGGGAAGCTATGAGAGGTGAGCAATAACACAGTGATAACGGTGACTCTATGGGATGTGCGCAAAAATACAGCGATATAGGGGAAGGTATGTGAGGTGCGCAAGGCACAGCAATATAGGGGGAGGTATGAGAGGTGCACGAAAACACAGCGATATAGGGGACGTGATGAGATGTGCATGAAAACGCAGTGATATTAGGGAAGGTATGAGAGGTGCACAAAAACACAGCGATATTGGAGAAGTTATGAGAGGTGTGTGAAAACACAGTGATATAGGGGAAGGTATGAAAGGTGCATGAAAACACAGCGATATAGGGGAAGGTATGAGAGGAGCACGAAAATGCAGCGATACAAGGGAAGATATAGGAGGTGCGCGAAAACAGGGCGATATTGGGGAAGGTATGAGAGGTGCATGAAAACACAGCAATATAGGGGAAGGTATGGAAGGTGCGCAAAACAGGGCGATATAGGGTAAGGTATGAGAGGTGAGCTAAGGCACAGCAATATAAGGGATGCTATGGGAGGTGCGCAAATACTCAGCGATATAGGGGACGTTATGAGATGTGCATAAAAACACAGCAATACAGAGGAAGGTATAAGAGCTGCGCAAAAATACAGTGATATAGGAGAAGTTATGAGAGGTGCGCGAAGGCACAGCGATATAGGGGATGCTATGAGAGGTGCGCGAAAACACCGTAATATAGGGGAAAACATCAGAGGTGTGCAAAAACAGGGCAATATAGTGGAACCTATGGGATGTGCGCGAAACCACGGCGATACAGGGGAATGTATCAGAGGCGCAAGAAAACACAGCTATATAGGGGACGCTATGGGACATGCGCAAAAAAACAGTGATATAGGGGAAGGTATGAGAGGTGTGCGAGAACATGGCGATATAGGGGATGTTGCAAGAGGTGCGCGAAAACATGGCAATACAGAAGAATGTATCAGATGTGCGAGAAAACACAGCGATATAGGGGAAGTAATGATAGGAGCGAAAACATATCGATATAGGTGAAGACATGCGAGGAGCGCGAAAACACGGCGATATAGGGTAAGCTATGAGAGGTGAGCAATAACACAGCAATCAAGGTGAAGCTATAGGATGTGCGCGAAAACAGCGATGTAGGCGAAGCTATGTGAGGTTTGCGAAAACACAGTGATATAGGGGACGGTATGAGATGTGCATGAATACACGGCGATATTGGGGAAGCCATGAGAGGTGCCTGAAAACACAGCGATATAGGGGAAGGTATGAGAGGTGTGCAAAATCACAGCGATATAGGAGAAGTTAAGAGAGGTGCATGAAAACACAGCGATATAGAGGAAGGTATGAGAGGTGGACGAAGGCACAGCGTTATAGGGGATGCTATGGGAGGTGCGCGTAAACACAGCAATATAGGGGTAAGTATGAGAGGTGCGCGAAAACTTGGCGTTACAGGGGAATGCATCAGAGGTGCCAGAAAACACAGTGATGTAGTGGAATAAATGAGAGGTGCGCGAAAACAGGGCAATATAGTGGAAGCTATGGGATGTGCACGAAAACAGGGCGATATAGGGGAAGCTATAAGAGTTGCGCAAAGCACAGCGATATAGGGGATGCTATGGGAGGTGCGTGAATACACAGCGATATAGGGGACGTGATGAGATGTGCATGAAAACGCAGCGATATTAGGGAAGGTATCAGAGGTGCACAAACACACAGCGATATAGGAGAAGTTATGAGAGGTGTGCGAAAACACAGCGATATAGGGGAAGATATGAAAGGTGCACGAAAACACAGAGATATATTCGGGAAGGAATGGGAGGTGCACAACTACACAGCGATATAGGGGACGTTATGATTTGTGCATGAAAACACAGCCATATAGGGGAAGTTATGAGAGGTGCACGAAAACGCAGCGATATAAGGGAAGGTATAGGAGGTGCGCGAAAACAGGGCGATATAGGGGAAGGTATGAGAGATTCACGAAGGCACAGCGATATAGGGGATGCTATGGGAGTGCGCGAAAACACAGCGATATAGGAGACGGTATGAGATGTGCATAAAAACATGGCGATATAGGGGGAGGTATGAGAGGTGCGCGTAAACACGGCGATATAGGGGAAAGTATGAGAGGTGTGCGAAAACTTGGCGTTACAGTGGAAAGCATCAGAGGTGCCAAAAAACACAGCGATGTAGTGGAAGACATGAGAGGTGCACGAAAACAGGGCAATATAGTGGAAGGTATGGGATGTGCGCGAAACCACGGCGATACAGGGGAATGTATCAGAGGTGCGAGAAAATACAGCGATATAGGGGACGCTATGGGACATGCGCAAAAAAACAGTGATATAGGGGAAGGTATGAGAGGTGTGCGAGAACACAGCGATATAAGGGAAATTGTAAGAGGTGCGCGAAAACATGGCAATACAGGAGAATGTTTCAGAGGTGCGAGACAACACAGCGATATAGGGGAAGTAATGATAGGAGAGAAAACATAGCGATATACGTGAAGACATGCGAGATGTGTGAAAACATGGCGATATAGGGTAAGCTATGAGAGGTGAGCAGTAACACAGCGATCATGGTGAAGCTATGGGATGTGCACGAAAACATCGATGTAGGCGAAGCTATGGGAGGTGTGCGAAAACACAGCGATATCAGGGAAGGTATGAGATGTGCATGAAAACACAGCGATATAGGGGAAGGTATGGAAGGTGCGTGAAAACAGTGCGATATAGGGGAAGGTATGAGAGGTGCGAGAAGGTACAGCAATATAAAGGATGCTATGGGATGTGCGCGAATACACAGCGATATGGGGGACGTTATGAGATGTGCATGAAAACATGGCAATATAGGGGAAGGTATAAGAGCTGCACAAAAATACAGTGATATAGGAGAAGTTATGAGCGGTGCGTGAAAACACAGCGATATTGGGGAAGGTATGGGAGGTGCGCGAAAACAGGGCGATATAGGGGAAGTTATGAGAAGTGCGTGAAGGCACAGCGATATAGGGGATGCTATGAGAGGTGCGCGAAAACACCGTGATATAGGGGAAGACATGAGAGGTGCGCAAAAACAGGGCAATATAGTGGAACCTATGGGATGTGCGCGAAACCACGGCGATACAGGGGAATGTATCAGAGGTGCGAGAAAACACAGCGATATAGTGGAAGACATGAGAGGTGCACGAAAACAGGGCAATATAGTGGAAGGTATGGGATGTGCGCGAAAACAGGGTGATAGAGGGGAAGGTATGAGAGGTGCGCGAGAACAAGGCGATATAGGGGAAATAATGAGAGGTGGGCGAAAACACAGCGATACGGGAGAATGTATCAATTGTGCGAGAAAACACAGCGATATAGGGGAAGTATAGCGAAAACATAGCGATCTAGGTGAAGACATGAGAGGTGAGCAAAAAGACGGCGATACAGGGGAAGCTATGAGAGGTGAACAATAACACAGCGATAAAGCTGAATCTATGGGATGTGTGCGAAAAGACAGCGATATAGGGGAAGCTATGAGAGGTGCGCAAGCCACAGCGATATAGGGGATGCTATGGGAGGTGCGCGAATACACAGCGATATAGGGTACGTGATGAGATGTGCATGAAAACTCAGGGATATTAGGGAAGGTACGAGAGGTGCACAAAAACACAGCGATATAGGGGAAGGAATCGGAGGTGCGCGAAAACTGTGCGATTTAGGGGAAGGTATGAGAGGTGCGCGAAGGCACAGCGATATAGGGGATGCTATGGCAGGTGCGCGAATACACAGCGATTTATGGGATGGTAAGAGATGTGCATTAAAACATGGCGATATTGGGGAAGCCATGAAAGGTGTGCAAAAATACGGCGATATAGGAGAAATTAAGAGAGGTGCGTGAAAACACAGCGATATAGAGGGAGGTATGAGAGGTGCATGAAAACACAGCGATATAGTGGAAGGTATGGAAAGTGCGCGAGAACAGGGCGATATGGGGAAGGTATGAGAGGTGCGCGAAGGCACAGCAATACAAGGGATGCTATGGGAGGTGCGCGAATACACAGCGATATAGGGGACGTTTTGAGATGTGCATGAAAACACGGCAGTATAGGGGAAGGTATAAGAACTGGGCAAAAATACAGCGAATTAGGAGAAGTTATGAGAGGTGCGTGAAACTCAGCGATATAAGGGAAGGTATGAGAGGTGCACGAAAACACAACGATATTGGGGAAGGTATGGGAGGTGCGTGAAAACAAGGCGATATAGGGGAAGTTATGAGATGTGCGCGAAGGACAGCGATATAGGGGATGCTATGAGAGGTGCGCGAAAACACCGTGATATAGGGGAAGACATGAGAGGTGCGCAAAAACAGAGCAATATATGGGAACCTATGGGATGTGCGCGAAACCACGGCGATACAGGAGAATGTATCAGAGGTGCGAGAAAACACAGCGATATAGGGGACGCTATGGGACATGCGCAAAAAAACAGTGATATAGGGGAAGGTATGAGAGGTGTGCGAGAACACGGCGATATAGGGGAAATTGTAAAAGGTGCGCAAAAACATGGCAATACGGTAGAATGTATCAGAGGTGCGAGAAAACACAGCGATATAGGGGAATTAATGATAGGAGCGAAAACACAGCAATATAGGTGAAGACATGCGAGGTGCGCGAAAACACGGCGATATAGGGTAAACTCTGAGAGGTGAGCAATAACACAGCGATCAAGGTGCAGCTATGGGATGTGCGCGAAAACAGCGATGTAGGCGAAGCTATGGGAGGTGCGCGAAAACACAGCGATATAGGGGACGGTATGAGATGTGCATGAATACACGGCGATATTGGGGAAGGTATGAGAGGTGTGCAAAAACACAGCGATATAGGAGAAGTTAAGAGAGGTGCGCGAAAACACAGCGATTTAGGGGAAGCTATGAGAGGTGCGCAAGGCACAGCGATATAGGGAATACTATGGGATGTGCGCGAAAACACAGCGATATAGGAGACAGTATGAGATGTGCATAAAAACATGGCGATATTGGGGAAGCCATGAGAGGTGCCTGAAAACACAGCGATATAGGGGAAGGTATGAGAGGTGTGCAAAAGCACAGCGATATAGGGGAAGGTTTGAGAGGTTCACGAAGGCACAGCGATATAGGGGATGCTATGGGAGGTGCGCGAAAACACAGCGGTATAGGAGACAGTATGAGATGTGCATAAAAACCTGGCGATATAGGGGGAGGTATGAGAGGTGCGTGTAAACACGGCGATATAGGGGAAAGTATGAGAGGTGCGCGAAAACACAGTGATATAGGGGAAGTTATTAGAGGTGTGCGAGAACACGGCGATATAGGGGAAATTATGAGAGGTGTGCGAAAACACGGCGATACGGGAGAATGTATCAGATGTGCGAGAAAACACAGCGATATAGGGGAAGTATTGAGAGGATCGAAAACATAGCGATCTACGTGAAGACATGAGAGGTGCGCGAAAACATGGCGATATAGTGGAAGCTATGAAAGGTGAGCAAAAACACGGCGATACAGGGGAATCTATGAGAGGTAAGCAATAACACTGCGAAAAAAGATGAATCTATGGGATGTGCGCGAAAAGACAGCGATATAGGGGAAGTTATGAGAGTTGCGCAAGGCACAGCGATATAGCGGATGCTATGGGAGGTGCGTGAATACACAGCGATATAGGGGACGCTATGGGACGTGCGCGAAAACACAGCGATATAGGGGAAATTATGAGAGGTGTGCGAGAACATGGCGATATAGGGTAAATTATGAGAGGTGCGTGAAAACATGGCGATACAAGGGAATGTATCAGAGGTGCGAGAAAACACAGCGATATAAGGGAAGTAATGAGAGGAGCAAGAACACGGCGATATAGGTGAAGACATGAGAGGTCCGCGAAAACACGGCGATATAGGGGAAGCTATGAGAGGTGAGCAATAACACAGCGATAAAGGTGAAGCTATGGTATGTGCGCCAAAACACAGCGATATAGGGGACGGTATGAGATTGCGAGAAAACATGGCGATATAGGGGAAGCCATGAGAGGTGCGCGAAAACACAGCGTATAGGGGAAGGTATCAGAGGTGCGCAAAAACACAGCAATATAGGAGAAATTGTGAGAGGTGCCCGAAAACACAGCGATATAGGGGACGCTATGGGACGTGCGCGAAAACACAGTGATATAGCGGAATGTATGAGAGGTGTGCAAGAACACGGCGATATAGGTGAAGACATGAGAGGTGCGCGAAAACACGGCGATATAGGGGAAGCTATGAGAGGTGAGCAATAACACAGCGATAAAGGTGAAGCTATGGTATGTGCGCCAAAACACAGCGATATAGGGGACGGTATGAGATTGCGAGAAAACATGGCGATATAGGGGAAGCCATGAGAGGTGCGCGAAAACACAGCGTATAGGGGAAGGTATCAGAGGTGCGCAAAAACACAGCAATATAGGAGAAATTGTGAGAGGTGCCCGAAAACACAGCGATATAGGGGACGCTATGGGACGTGCGCGAAAACACAGTGATATAGCGGAATGTATGAGAGGTGTGCGAGAACACGGCGATATAGGTGAAGACATGAGAGGTGCGCGAAAACACGGCGATATAGTGGAAGCTATGAGAGGTGAGCAATAACAGAGTGAAGATGAAGGTGAAGATATGGGATGTGCGCGAAAAGACAACGATATAGGGGAAGGTATGAGAGGTGAGCGAAAACGCAGCGGTGTAGGCGAAGCTATGGGATGAGCGCAAAAACACGGCGATACGGTGGAATGCCACAGAGGTGCAAGAAATCACAGCGATATAGGGGAAGTTATGAGAGAAGCGAAAACACAGCGATATAGGGGAAGGTATGAGAGGTGCGCAAAATCACAGCGATATAGGGGAAGTTATGAGAGAAGCGAAAACACAGCGATATAGGGGAAGGTATGAGAGGTGCGCAAAAACACAGCGATATAGGGGAAGTTATGAAAGGTGTGTGAAGACACAGTGATATAGGGAAAGGTATGAGAGCTGTGCGAAAACAGGGTGATACAGGGGAAGTTATGAGAGGTGCGTGAAAACACAGCGATATAGGAAAAGGTATGAGAGCTGCACGAAAACGGTGATATAGGGGAAGTTATGAGAGGTGCGTGAAAACACATCGATATAGGGGAAGGTATGTGAGGTACGCAAAAGCAGGGCGTTATAGGGGATTGTATGAGAGGTGAACGAAGGAACAGCGATATAGGGGATGCTAAGGGAGGTGCGCGAAAACACAGTGATATTGGAGACGGTATGAGATGTGCATGAAAACATGGCTGTATAGGGGAAGCTATGAGAGGTGCACGAAAACACAGCGAAATAGGAGAATGTATGAGAGGTGCGCGAAAACTTGTCGATTCATATAAATGCATCAGAGGTGCGAGAAAACACAGCGATGTAGGGGAAGTTATGAGAGGTGTGCAAAAACACAGCGATATAGGGGAAGGTATGAGAGATGCATCAAAACACAGCGATATCGGGGAAGGTATGGGAGGTGCGCGAAAAGAGGGCGATATAGGGGAAGGTATGAGAGGTGCGCGAAAACACAGCAATATAGGGGACGCTATGGGACGTACACGAAAACACAGTGATATAGGGGAAGGTATGAGAGGTGTGCGACAACACGGCTATATAGGGGATATTATGAAAGGTGTGCAAAAACACGGCGATACGGGAGAATGTATCAATTGTGCGAGAAAACACAGCGATATAGGGGAAGTATTGAGAGGAGCGAAAACATAGCGATCTAGGTGAAGACATGAGAGGTGAGCAAAAACACGGCAGTACAGGGGAAGCTATGAGAGGTGAGCAATAACGCAGCGATAGAGGTGAATCTATGGGATGTGCGCGAAAAGACAGCGATATACGGGAATGCATGAGAGGTGCGCGAAGGCACAGTGATATAGGGGATTCTATGGGCGGTGTGCAAATACACAGCGATATAGGGGACGTTATGAGATGTGCATGAAAACACATCAATATAGGGGAAGTTATGAGATATGCGCAATAATACATCGATATAGGGGAAGGTATGAGAGGGGCGCGAAAACTGGGTGATATAGATGAGGGTGCGCGAAAACACAGTGACATAGGGGAAGACATGAGATGTGCGCGAAAACAAGGCAATATAGTGGAAGCTATGAGAGGTGAGCTAAAAGCCGGCGATACAGGGGAAGCTATGAGAGGTGAGCAGTAACACAGCGATAAAGGTGAATCTATGGGATGTGCGCGAAAGGACAGCGATATAGTGGAAGGTATGAGAGGTGCGCAAGGCACAGCGATATAGGGGACGGTATGAGATGTGCATGAATACACGGCGATAGTCGGGAATCCATGAGAGGTGTGTGAAAACACAGCGATATAGGGGAAGTTATGAGATGTGCATGAAAACACGGCGATATAGGGGAAGTTACGAGAGGTGCACGAAGGCACAGCGATATAGGGGATGCTATGGGAGGTGCGTGAAAACACAGTGATATAGGGGACGGTATGAGATGTGTATGAAAACACGGCGATATATGGGGAACTATTAGACGTGCGCGAAAACACGGTGATATAGGGGAAAGTATGAGAGGTGCGCGAAAACTTGGCGTTACAGGGGAATACACCAGAGGTGCGAGAAAACACAGCGATGTAGGGGAAGACATGAGAGGTGCTCAAAAACAGGGCTATAGAGTGGAAGCTATGGGATGTGCGCTAAAGCAGGGCGATGTAGGGGAAGGTATGAGAGGTGCGTGAAAGCACAGCGATATAGAGGACGCTATGGGACGTGCGCGAAAACACAGTGATATAGGGGAAGGTATGAGAGATGTGCGAGAACACGGCGATATAGGGGAAATTATGAGAGGTGTGCGAAAACACGGCGATATGGGAGAATGTATCAGATGTGCGAGAAAACAGAGCGATATAGGGGAAGTATTGAGAGGAGCGAAAACGTAGTAATCTAGGTGAAGACATGAGAGGTGCGCGAAAACACGGCGATATAGGGGAAGCTATGAGAGGTGAGCAAAAACACGGCGATACAGGGGAAGCTATGAGAGGTGAGCAATAACACGGCGATAATTGTGAATCTATGGGATGTGAGCGAAAAGACAGTGATAAGGGGAAGCTATGAGAGGTGCGCAAGGCACAGCAATATAGGGGATGCTATGGGTGGTGCGTGAATACACAGCGATATAGGGGACGTGATGAGAGGTGCACAAAAACACAGCGATATAGGAAAAGTTATGAGAGGTATGCGAAAACACAGCGATATAAGGGAAGGTATGAAAGGTGCACGAAAGCACAGAGATATATACGGGAAGGAATGGGAGGTGCACGAATACACAGCGATATAGGGGACGCTATGAGATGTACATGAAAACACAGCCATATAGGGGAAGCTATGAGAGGTGCACGAAAATGCTGTGATATAAGGGAACGTATAGGAGGTGCGCGAAAACAGGGCAATATAGCAGAAGTTATGAGAGGTGCACGAAAACGCAGTGATATAAAGGAAGGTATAGGAGGTGCGCGAAAACTGGGCGATATAAGGGAAGGTATGAGAGGTGCATGAAGGCACAGCGATATGGGGGATGCTATGGGAGTTGCGCAAAAACACAGCGATATAGGAGACGGTATGAGATGTGCATAAAAACATGGCGATATAGGGGGAGGTATGAGAGGTGCGCGTAAACACGGCGATATAGGGGAAAGTATGAGAGGTGCGCGAAAACTTGGCGTTACAGGGGAATGCATCAGAGGTGCCAGAAAGCACAACAATGTAGTGGAAGACATGAGAGGTGCGCGAAAACAGGGCAATATAGTGGAAGGTATGGGATGTGCATGAAAACAGGGCAATATAGTGGAAGGTATGGGATGTGCGCGAAAACACAGCAATATAGGGGACGCTATGGGACGTGCGCGAAAACACAGTGATATAGGGGAAGGTATGAGAGGTGTGCGACAACACGGCGATAAAGGGGAAATTATGAGAGGTGTGCAAAAACACGGCGATACGGGAGAATGTATCAATTGTGCGAGAAAACACAGCGATATAGGGGAAGTATTGAGAGGAGCGAAAACATAGCGATCTAGGTGAAGACATGAGAGGTGAGCAAAAACACGGCAATACAGGGGAAGCTATAAGAGGTGAGCAATAACACAACGATAGAGGTGAATCTATGGGATGTGTGCGAAAAGACAGCGATATAGGGGAAGTTATGAGAGGTGCGCAAGGCACAGCGATATCGGGGATGCTATGGGAGGAGCGCGAATACACAGCGCTATAGGGGACGTGAAGAGATGTGCATGAAAACTCAGTGATATTAGTGAAGGTATGAGAGGTGCACAAAAACACAGTGATAAAGGAGAATTTATGAGAGGTGTGTGAAAACACAGCGATATAAGGGAAGGTATGAAAGGTGCACGAAAACACAGCGATATAGGGGAAGGAATCGTAGGTGCGCGAAAATAGGGCGATATAGGGGAAGGTATGAGAGGTGCGCGAAGGCACAGCGATATAGGGTATGCTATGGGAGGTGCGCGAATACACAGCGATATAGGGGACATTATGAGATGTGCATAAAAACACGGCGATATAGGGGAAGTTTTGAGAGGAGCGCAAAAATACAGCAATATAGGAGAATTTATGAGAGGTGCATGAAAACGCAGCGATATAGAGGGAGTTATGAGAGGTAACGAAAACACAGCGATGTAGTGGAAGGTATGGGAGGTGCTTGAAAGCCGGGCGATATAGGGGATGGTATGAGAGGTGTGCGAAGGCACAGCAATATAGAGGATGCTATGAGAGGTGCGCAAAAATACGGCGATAAAGAGAAATTATGAGAGGTGCGTGAAAACACAGCGATATAGGGGGAGGTATGGAAGGTGCATGAAAACAGGGCGATATAGGGGAAGGTATGAGAGGTGCGCGAAGGCACAGCAATATAAGGGATGCTACGAGAGGTGCGCGAATACTCAGCGATATAGGGGACGTTATGAGATGAGCATGAAAACACGGCGATATTGGGGAAGCCATGAGAGGTGTGCGAAAATACAGCGATATAGAGCACAGTATGGGATGTGCGCGAAAACAGGGCGACATAGGGGAAGTTATGAGATGTGCGCGAAGGCAGCAATATAAGGGATGCTATGGGATGTGCGCAAATACACAGCGATATAGGGGACGTTATGAGATGTGCATGAAAACACAGCCATATAGGGGAAGCTATGAGAGGTGCACGAAAACGCAGTGATATAAGGGAAGGTATAGGAGGTTCACGAAAACAGGGCTATATAGGGGAAGGTATGAGAGGTGCACGAAAACGCAGCGATATAAGGGAAGGTATAGTAGGTGCGCGAAAACTGGGCGATATAGGGGAAGGTATGAGAGGTGCGCAAAGGCACAGCGATATAGGGGATGCTATGGGAGGTGCGCAAAAACACAGCGATATAGGAGACGGTATGAGATGTGCATTAAAACATGGCGATATAGGGGGAGGTATGAGAGGTGCGCGTAAACACTGCGATATAGGGGAAAGTATGAGAGGTGCGCGAAAACTTGGCTTTACAGGGGAATGCATCAGAGGTGCCAGAAAACACAGCGATGTAGTGGACGACATGAGAGGTGCGCGAAAACAGGGCAATATAGAGGACGCTATGGGACGTGCGCGAAAACACAGTGATATAGGGGAATGTATGAGAGTCGTGCGAGAACACGGCGATATAGGGGAAATTATGACAGGTGTGCAAAAACACGGCGATACGGGAGAATGTATCAATTGTGCGAGAAAATACGGCGATATAGGGGAAGTTATGACAGGTGCACGAAAACACAGCGATATAGAGGAAGGAATCGGAGGTGCGCGAAAACTGAGCGATATAGGGGAAGGTATGAGAGGTGCGCAAAGGCACAGCGATATAGGGGATGCTGTGGGAGGTGCGCGAATACACAGTGATATAGGGGACATTATGAGATGAGCACAAAAACACAGCGATATAGGGGACGTGATGAGATGTGCATGAAAACGCAGTGATATTAGGGAAGGTATGAGAGGTGCACAAAAACAAAGCGAAATAGGAGAAGATATGAGAGGTGTGTGAAAACACAGCAATATAGGGGAAGGTATGGAAGGTGCGCAAAACAGGGCGATATAGGGGAAGCTATGAGAGGTGAGCAATAACACAGTGATAACGGTGACTCTATGGGATGTGCGCAAAAATACAGCGATATAGGGGAAGGTATGTGAGGTGCGCAAGGCACAGCAATATAGGGGGAGGTATGAGAGGTGCACGAAAACACAGCGATATAGGGGACGTGATGAGATGTGCATGAAAACGCAGTGATATTAGGGAAGGTATGAGAGGTGCACAAAAACAAAGCGAAATAGGAGAAGATATGAGAGGTGTGTGAAAACACAGCAATATAGGGGAAGGTATGGAAGGTGCGCAAAACAGGGCGATATAGGGGAAGCTATGAGAGGTGAGCAATAACACAGTGATAACGGTGACTCTATGGGATGTGCGCGAAAATACAGCGATATAGGGGAAGGTATGTGAGGTGCGCAAGGCACAGCAATATAGGGGGAGGTATGAGAGGTGCACGAAAACACAGCGATATAGGGGACGTGATGAGATGTGCATGAAAACGCAGTGATATTAGGGAAGGTATGAGAGGTGCACAAAAACACAGCGATATTGGAGAAGTTATGAGAGGTGTGTGAAAACACAGTGATATAGGGGAAGGTATGAAAGGTGCATGAAAACACAGCGATATAGGGGAAGGTATGAGAGGAGCACGAAAATGCAGCGATACAAGGGAAGATATAGGAGGTGCGCGAAAACAGGGCGATATTGGGGAAGGTATGAGAGGTGCATGAAAACACAGCAATATAGGGGAAGGTATGGAAGGTGCGCAAAACAGGGCGATATAGGGTAAGGTATGAGAGGTGAGCTAAGGCACAGCAATATAAGGGATGCTATGGGAGGTGCGCAAATACTCAGCGATATAGGGGACGTTATGAGATGTGCATAAAAACACATCAATACAGAGGAAGGTATAAGAGCTGCGCAAAAATACAGTGATATAGGAGAAGTTATGAGAGGTGCGCGAAGGCACAGCGATATAGGGGATGCTATGAGAGGTGCGCGAAAACACCGTAATATAGGGGAAAACATCAGAGGTGTGCAAAAACAGGGCAATATAGTGGAACCTATGGGATGTGCGCGAAACCACGGCGATACAGGGGAATGTATCAGAGGCGCAAGAAAACACAGCTATATAGGGGACGCTATGGGACATGCGCAAAAAAACAGTGATGTAGGGGAAGGTATGAGAGGTGTGCGAGAACATGGCGATATAGGGGATGTTGCAAGAGGTGCGCGAATACATGGCAATACAGAAGAATGTATCAGATGTGCGAGAAAACACAGCGATATAGGGGAAGTAATGATAGGAGCGAAAACATATCGATATAGGTGAAGACATGCGAGGAGCGCGAAAACACGGCGATATAGGGTAAGCTATGAGAGGTGAGCAATAACACAGCAATCAAGGTGAAGCTATAGGATGTGCGCGAAAACAGCGATGTAGGCGAAGCTATGTGAGGTTTGCGAAAACACAGTGATATAGGGGACGGTATGAGATGTGCATGAATACACGGCGATATTGGGGAAGCCATGAGAGGTGCCTGAAAACACAGCGATATAGGGGAAGGTATGAGAGGTGTGCAAAATCACAGCGATATAGGAGAAGTTAAGAGAGGTGCATGAAAACACAGCGATATAGAGGAAGGTATGAGAGGTGGACGAAGGCACAGCGTTATAGGGGATGCTATGGGAGGTGCGCGTAAACACAGCAATATAGGGGTAAGTATGAGAGGTGCGCGAAAACTTGGCGTTACAGGGGAATGCATCAGAGGTGCCAGAAAACACAGTGATGTAGTGGAATAAATGAGAGGTGCGCGAAAACAGGGCAATATAGTGGAAGCTATGGGATGTGCACGAAAACAGGGCGATATAGGGGAAGCTATAAGAGTTGCGCAAAGCACAGCGATATAGGGGATGCTATGGGAGGTGCGTGAATACACAGCGATATAGGGGACGTGATGAGATGTGCATGAAAACGCAGCGATATTAGGGAAGGTATCAGAGGTGCACAAACACACAGCGATATAGGAGAAGTTATGAGAGGTGTGCGAAAACACAGCGATATAGGGGAAGATATGAAAGGTGCACGAAAACACAGAGATATATTCGGGAAGGAATGGGAGGTGCACAACTACACAGCGATATAGGGGACGTTATGATTTGTGCATGAAAACACAGCCATATAGGGGAAGTTATGAGAGGTGCACGAAAACGCAGCGATATAAGGGAAGGTATAGGAGGTGCGCGAAAACAGGGCGATATAGGGGAAGGTATGAGAGATTCACGAAGGCACAGCGATATAGGGGATGCTATGGGAGTGCGCGAAAACACAGCGATATAGGAGACGGTATGAGATGTGCATAAAAACATGGCGATATAGGGGGAGGTATGAGAGGTGCGCGTAAACACGGCGATATAGGGGAAAGTATGAGAGGTGTGCGAAAACTTGGCGTTACAGTGGAAAGCATCAGAGGTGCCAAAAAACACAGCGATGTAGTGGAAGACATGAGAGGTGCACGAAAACAGGGCAATATAGTGGAAGGTATGGGATGTGCGCGAAACCACGGCGATACAGGGGAATGTATCAGAGGTGCGAGAAAATACAGCGATATAGGGGACGCTATGGGACATGCGCAAAAAAACAGTGATATAGGGGAAGGTATGAGAGGTGTGCGAGAACACAGCGATATAAGGGAAATTGTAAGAGGTGCGCGAAAACATGGCAATACAGGAGAATGTTTCAGAGGTGCGAGACAACACAGCGATATAGGGGAAGTAATGATAGGAGAGAAAACATAGCGATATACGTGAAGACATGCGAGATGTGTGAAAACATGGCGATATAGGGTAAGCTATGAGAGGTGAGCAGTAACACAGCGATCATGGTGAAGCTATGGGATGTGCACGAAAACATCGATGTAGGCGAAGCTATGGGAGGTGTGCGAAAACACAGCGATATCAGGGAAGGTATGAGATGTGCATGAAAACACAGCGATATAGGGGAAGGTATGGAAGGTGCGTGAAAACAGTGCGATATAGGGGAAGGTATGAGAGGTGCGAGAAGGTACAGCAATATAAAGGATGCTATGGGATGTGCGCGAATACACAGCGATATGGGGGACGTTATGAGATGTGCATGAAAACATGGCAATATAGGGGAAGGTATAAGAGCTGCACAAAAATACAGTGATATAGGAGAAGTTATGAGCGGTGCGTGAAAACACAGCGATATTGGGGAAGGTATGGGAGGTGCGCGAAAACAGGGCGATATAGGGGAAGTTATGAGAAGTGCGTGAAGGCACAGCGATATAGGGGATGCTATGAGAGGTGCGCGAAAACACCGTGATATAGGGGAAGACATGAGAGGTGCGCAAAAACAGGGCAATATAGTGGAACCTATGGGATGTGCGCGAAACCACGGCGATACAGGGGAATGTATCAGAGGTGCGAGAAAAACACAGCGATATAGTGGAAGACATGAGAGGTGCACGAAAACAGGGCAATATAGTGGAAGGTATGGGATGTGCGCGAAAACAGGGTGATAGAGGGGAAGGTATGAGAGGTGCGCGAGAACAAGGCGATATAGGGGAAATAATGAGAGGTGGGCGAAAACACAGCGATACGGGAGAATGTATCAATTGTGCGAGAAAACACAGCGATATAGGGGAAGTATAGCGAAAACATAGCGATCTAGGTGAAGACATGAGAGGTGAGCAAAAAGACGGCGATACAGGGGAAGCTATGAGAGGTGAACAATAACACAGCGATAAAGCTGAATCTATGGGATGTGTGCGAAAAGACAGCGATATAGGGGAAGCTATGAGAGGTGCGCAAGCCACAGCGATATAGGGGATGCTATGGGAGGTGCGCGAATACACAGCGATATAGGGTACGTGATGAGATGTGCATGAAAACTCAGGGATATTAGGGAAGGTACGAGAGGTGCACAAAAACACAGCGATATAGGGGAAGGAATCGGAGGTGCGCGAAAACTGTGCGATTTAGGGGAAGGTATGAGAGGTGCGCGAAGGCACAGCGATATAGGGGATGCTATGGCAGGTGCGCGAATACACAGCGATTTATGGGATGGTAAGAGATGTGCATTAAAACATGGCGATATTGGGGAAGCCATGAAAGGTGTGCAAAAATACGGTGATATAGGAGAAATTAAGAGAGGTGCGTGAAAACACAGCGATATAGAGGGAGGTATGAGAGGTGCATGAAAACACAGCGATATAGTGGAAGGTATGGAAAGTGCGCGAGAACAGGGCGATATGGGGAAGGTATGAGAGGTGCGCGAAGGCACAGCAATACAAGGGATGCTATGGGAGGTGCGCGAATACACAGCGATATAGGGGACGTTTTGAGATGTGCATGAAAACACGGCAGTATAGGGGAAGGTATAAGAACTGGGCAAAAATACAGCGAATTAGGAGAAGTTATGAGAGGTGCGTGAAACTCAGCGATATAAGGGAAGGTATGAGAGGTGCACGAAAACACAACGATATTGGGGAAGGTATGGGAGGTGCGTGAAAACAAGGCGATATAGGGGAAGTTATGAGATGTGCGCGAAGGACA
>NW_027275101.1:0-68423 GCF_030028105.1 Mobula birostris
TCAGGGCATGAGATTCAGGGCATGAGTTTCAGGGCATGAGATTTATGGCAGGTATTTCAGGGCATGTAATTCAGGGCATGAGTTTCTGGGATGATGATTCAGGGCAGGAGTTTTAGGGTATGTGATTCAGGGCATGAGTTTCAGTGCATGAGTTTCAGTGCAGGAGTTTCAGGGCATGAGATTCAGGGCATGAGTTTCAGGGCATGAGATTCAGGGCAGGTATTTCAGGGCATGTAATTCAGGGCATGAGTTTCTGGGCAGATGATTCAGGGCAGGAGTTTTAGGGCATGTGATTCAGGGCATGAGTTTCAGTGCATGAGTTTCAGTGCGGGAGTTTCAGGGCATGAGATTCAGGGCATGAGTTTCAGGGCATGAGATTCAGTGCAGGCATTTCAGGGCATGTAATTCAGGGCATGAGTTTCTGGGCAGATGATTCAGGGCAGGAGTTTTAGGGCATGTGATTCAGGGCATGACTTTCAGTGCATGAGTTTCAGGGCAGGAGTTTCAGGGTATGTGATTTAGGGCAAGAGTTTCAGGGCATGAGATTCAGGGCTTGAGTTTCAGGGCATGAGGTTCAGGGCATGAGTTTCAGGGCATGAGATTCAGGGCATGAGTTTCAGTGCAGGAACTTGAGGGCATGAGATTCAGTGCATGAGTCTTAGAGCATGAGATTCAGGGCTTCATTTTCAGGGCAGGAGATTCAGGGCAGGTGTTTCAGTGCAGGAGTTTCAGGGCACGAGATTCAGGGCATGAGATTCAGGGCATGAGATTCAGGGCATGAGTTTTAGGACAGGAGATTCAGGGCATGAGTTTCAGGGCATGAGTTTCAGGGCAGGAGTTTCAGGGCATGTGATTCAAGGTTTGAGTTTCCGGATATGAGATTCATGGCATGAGTTTCAGTGCAGGAGTTTCAGGGCATGAGTTTGAGGGCAGGAGTTTCAAGGCATGAGATTCAGGGCATGAGTTTCAGTGCATGAGTTTGAGGGCAGGAGTTTCAGGGCATGAGATTCAGGGCATGAGTTTCAGGGCATGATATTCAGGGCAGGTATTTCAGGGCATGTAATTCAGGACATGAGTTTCTGAGCCGATGATTCAGGGCATGAGTTTTAGGGCATGTGATTCAGGGCATGATTTTCAGTGCATGAGTTCCAGGCAGGAGTTTCAGGGTATGTGATTTAGGGCATGAGTTTCAGGGCATGAGATTCAGGGCTTGAGTTTCAGGGCATGAGGTTCAGGGCATGAGTTTCAGGGCATGAGATTCAGGGCATGAGTTTCAGTGCAGGAACTTGAGGGCATGAGATTCAGTACACGAGTTTCAGAGCATGAGATTCAGGGCATGAGATACAGGGCATGATTTTCAAGGCAGAAGATTCAGGGCAGGTATTTAAGTGCAGGAGTTTTAGGGCATGAGATTCAGGGCATGAGATTCAGGGCATGAGTTTCAGGGCATGAGATTCAGGGCAGGTATTTCAGGGCATGTAATTCAGGGCATGATTTTCTCGGCAGATGATTCAGGGCAGGAATTTTAGGGCATGTGATTCAGGGCATGAGTTTCAGTGCATGAGTTTCAGGGCAGTAGTTTCAGGGTATGTGATTTAGGGCATGAGTTTCAGGGCATGAGATTCAGGGCTTGAGTTTCAAGGCATGAGGTTCAGGGCATGAGTTTCAGGGCATGAGTTTCAGGGCAGGAGTTTTAGGGCATATGATTCAGGGCATGAGTTTGAGTGCATGAGTTTCAGGGCAGGAGTTTCAGGGTATGTGATTTAGGGCATGAGATTCCGGGCATGAGATTCAGGGCTTGAGTTTCAGGGCATGAGGTTCAGGGCATGAGTTTCAGGTCATGAGATTCAGGGCATGAGTTTCAGTGCAGGAATTTGAGGGCATGAGATTCAGGGCATGAGTTTCAGAGCATGATTTTCAGGGCAGGAGATTCAGGGCAGTTGTTTCAGTGCAGGAGTTTCAGGGCATGAGATTCAGGGCATGAGATTCAGGGCATGAGTTTCAGGACAGGAAATTCAGGGCATGAGTTTCAGTGCATGAGTTTCAGGGCAGGAGTTTCAGGGCATGTGATTCAGGGCGTGAGTTTCAGGATATGAGATTCATGGCATGAGTTTCAGTGCAGGAGTTTCAGGGCATGAGTTTCAGGGCAGGAGTTTCAGGGTATGTGATTTAGGGCATGAGTTTCAGGGCATGAGATTCAGGGCTTGAGTTTCAGGGCATGAGGTTCAGGGCATGAGTTTCAGGGCATGAGATTCAGGGCATGAGTTTCAGTGCAGGAACTTGAGGGCATGAGATTCAGTGCACGAGTTTCAGAGCATGAGATTCAGGGCATGAGATTCAGGGCATGATTTTCAAGGCAGAAGATTCAGGGCAGGTATTTCAGTGCAGGTGTTTCAGGGCATGAGATTCAGGGCATGAGATTCAGGGCATGTGTTTCAGGGCATGAGATTCAGGGCAGGTATTTCAGGGCATGTAATTCAGGGTATGAGTTTCTGGGCAGATGATTCAGGGCAGGAATTTTAGGGCATGTGATTCAGGGCATGAGTTTCAGTGCATGAGTGTCAGGGCAGTAGTTTCAGGGTATGTGATTTAGGGCATGAGTTTCAGGGCATGAGATTCAGGGCTTGAGTTTCAGGGCATGAGGTTCAGGGCATGAGTTTCAGGGCATGAGTTTCAGGGCAGGAGTTTTAGGGCATGTGATTCAGGGCATGAGTTTGAGTGCATGAGTTTCAGGGCAGGAGTTTCAGGGTATGTGATTTAGGGCATGAGATTCCGGGCATGAGATTCAGGGCTTGAGTTTCAGGGCATGAGGTTCAGGGCATGAGTTTCAGGTCATGAGATTCAGGGCATGAGTTTCAGTGCAGGAACTTGAGGGCATGAGATTCAGGGCATGAGTTTCAGAGCATGAGATTCAGGGCATGAGATTCAGGGCATGATTTTCAGGGCAGGAGATTCAGGGCAGGTGTTTCAGTGCAGGAGTTTCAGGGCATGAGATTCAGGGCATGAGATTCAGGGCATGAGTTTCAGGACAGGAGATTCAGGGCATGAGTTTCAGGGCATGAGTTTCAGGGCAGGAGTTTCAGGGCATGTGATTCAGGGCGTGAGTTTCAGGATATGAGATTCATGGCATTTGTTTCAGTGCAGGAGTTTCAGGGCATGAGATTCAGGGCATGAGTTTCAGGGTAGGTGATTCAGGGCAGGAGTTTCAGGACATGAGATTCAGGGCATGAGTTTCACTGCAGGAACTTGAGGTCATGAGATTCAGTGCACGAGTTTCAGAGCGTGAGATTCAGGGCATGAGATTCAGGGCATGAGTTTCAGGGCCGGAGATTCAGGGCAGGGGTTTCAGTGCAGGAGTTTCAGGGCATGAGATTCAGGGCATGAGATTTAGGGCATGAGTTTTAGGACAGGAGATTCAGGGCATGAGTTTCAGGGCATGAGTTTCAGGGCAGGAGTTTCAGGGCATGTGATTCAGGGCGTGAGTTTCAGGATATGAGATTCATGGCATGAGTTTCAGTGCAGGAGTTTCAGGGCATGAGATTCAGGGCATGAGTTTCAGGGTAGGTGATTCAGGGCAGGAGTTTCTGGACATGAGATTCAGGGCATGAGTTTCACTGCAGGAACTTGAGGTCATGAGATTCAGTGCACGAGTTTCAGAGCGTGAGATTCAGGGCATGAGATTCAGGGCATGAGTTTCAGGGCCGGAGATTCAGGGCAGGGGTTTCAGTGCAGGAGTTTCAGGGCATGAGATTCAGGGCATGAGATTTAGGGCATGAGTTTTAGGACAGGAGATTCAGGGCATGAGTTTCAGGGCATGAGTTTCAGGGCATGAGTTTCAGGGCAGGAGTTTCAGGGCATATAATTCAGGGCGTGAGTTTCAGGATATGAGATTCATGGCATGAGTTTCAGTGCAGGAGTTTCAGGGCATGAGATTCAGGGCATGAGTTTCAGGGCATGAGATTCAGGGCAGGAGTTTTAGGGTATGTGATTCAGGGCATGAGTTTCAGTGCATGAGTTTCAGGGCAGGAGTTTCAGGGCATGAGATTCAGGGCATGAGTTTCAAGGCAGGAGATTCAGGGCAGGTATTTCAGGGCATGTAATTCAGGGCATGAGTTTCTGGGCAGATGATTCAGGGCAGGAGTTTTAGGGCATGTGATTCAGGGCATGAGTTTCAGTGCATGAGTTTCAGTGCGGGAGTTTCAGGGCATGAGATTCAGGGCATGAGTTTCAGGGCATGAGATTCAGTGCAGGCATTTCAGGGCATGTAATTCAGGGCATGAGTTTCTGGGCAGATGATTCAGGGCAGGAGTTTTAGGGCATGTGATTCAGGGCATGACTTTCAGTGCATGAGTTTCAGGGTATGTGATTTAGGGCAAGAGTTTCAGGGCATGAGATTCAGGGCTTGAGTTTCAGGGCATGAAGTTCAGGGCATGAGTTTCAGGGCATGAGATTCAGGGCATGAGTTTCAGTGCAGGAACTTGAGGGCATGTGATTCAGGGCATGAGTTTCAGAGCATGAGATTCAGGGCATGAGATTCAGGGCATGATTTTCAGGGCAGGAGATTCAGGGCAGGTGTTTCAGTGCAGGAGTTTCAGGGCATGAGATTCAGGGCATGAGATTCAGGGCATGAGTTTCAGGACAGGAGATTCAGGGCATGAGTTTCAGGGCATGAGTTTCAGGGCAGGAGTTTCAGGGCATGTGATTCAGGGCGTGAGTTTCAGGATATGAGATTCATGGCATGAGTTTCAGTGCAGGAGTTTCAGGGCATGAGATTCAGGGCATGAGTTTCAGGGTAGGTGATTCAGGGCAGGAGTTTCAGGACATGAGATTCAGGGCATGAGTTTCACTGCAGGAACTTGAGGTCATGAGATTCAGTGCACGAGTTTCAGAGCGTGAGATTCAGGGCATGAGATTCAGGGCATGAGTTTCAGGGCCGGAGATTCAGGGCAGGGGTTTCAGTGCAGGAGTTTCAGGGCATGAGATTCAGGGCATGAGATTTAGGGCATGAGTTTTAGGACAGGAGATTCAGGGCATGAGTTTCAGGGCATGAGTTTCAGGGCATGAGTTTCAGGGCAGGAGTTTCAGGGCATATAATTCAGGGCGTGAGTTTCAGGATATGAGATTCATGGCATGAGTTTCAGTGCAGGAGTTTCAGGGCATGAGATTCAGGGCATGAGTTTCAGGGCATGAGATTTATGGCAGGTATTTCAGGGCATGTAATTCAGGGCATGAGTTTCTGGATGATGATTCAGGGCAGGAGTTTTAGGGTATGTGATTCAGGGCATGAGTTTCAGTGCATGAGTTTCAGTGCAGGAGTTTCAGGGCATGAGATTCAGGGCATGAGTTTCCGGGCATGAGATTCAGGGCAGGTATTTCAGGGCATGTAATTCAGGGCATGAGTTTCTGGGCAGATGATTCAGGGCAGGAGTTTTAGGGCATGTGATTCAGGGCATGAGTTTAAGTGCATGAGTTTCAGTGCGGGAGTTTCAGGGCATGAGATTCAGGGCATGAGTTTCAGGGCATGAGATTCAGTGCAGGCATTTCAGGGCATGTAATTCAGGGCATGAGTTTCTGGGCAGATGATTCAGGGCAGGAGTTTTAGGGCATGTGATTCAGGGCATGACTTTCAGTGCATGAGTTTCAGGGCAGGAGTTTCAGGGTATGTGATTTAGGGCAAGAGTTTCAGGGCATGAGATTCAGGGCTTGAGTTTCAGGGCATGAGGTTCAGGGCATGAGTTTCAGAGCATGAGATTCAGGGCATGAGATTCAGGGCATGATTTTCAGGGCAGGAGATTCAGGGCAGGTGTTTCAGTGCAGGAGTTTCAGGGCACGAGATTCAGGGCATGAGATTCAGGGCATGAGTTTCAGGGCAGGAGTTTCAGGGCATGTGATTCAAGGCGTGAGTTTCAGGATATGAGATTCATGGCATGAGTTTCAGTGCAGGTGTTTCAGGGCATGAGATTCAGGGCATGAGTTTCAGTGCATGAGTTTGAGGGCAGGAGTTTCAAGGCATGAGATTCAGGGCATGAGTTTCAGTGCATGAGTTTGAGGGCAGGAGTTTCAGGGCATGAGATTCAGGGCATGAGTTTCAGGGCATGAGATTCAGGGCAGGTATTTCAGGGCATGTAATTCAGGGCATGAGTTTCTGGGCAGATGAATCAGGGCATGAGTTTTAGGGCATGAGTTTTAGGGCATGAGTTTCAGGGCATGAGATTCAGGGCTTGAGATTCAGGGCATGAGTTTCAGAGCATGAGATTCAGGGCATGACATTCAGCGCATGATTTTCAAGGCAGGAGATTCAGGGCAGGTGTTTCAGTGCAGGAGTTTCAGGGCATGAGATTCAGGGCATGAGATTCAGGGCTTCATTTTCAGGGTAGGAGATTCAGGGCAGGTGTTTCAGTGCAGGAGTTTCAGGGCAGGAGTTTCAGGGCATGTGATTCAAGGCGTGAGTTTCAGGATATGAGATTCATGGCATGAGTTTCAGTGCAGGTGTTTCAGGGCATGAGATTCAGGGCATGAGTTTCAGTGCATGAGTTTGAAGGCAGGAGTTTCAAGGCATGAGATTCAGGGCATGAGTTTCAGTGCATGAGTTTGAGGGCAGGAGTTTCAGGTCATGAGATTCAGGGCATGAGTTTCAGGGCATGAGATTCAGGGCAGGTATTTCAGGGCATGTAATTCAGGGCATGAGTTTCTGGGCAGATGATTCAGGGCATGAGTTTTAGGGCATGTGATTCAGGGCATGAGTTTCAGTGCATGAGTTTCAGGGCAGGAGTTTCAGGGTATGTGATTTAGGGCATGAGTTTCAGGGCATGAGATTCAGGGCTTGAGTTTCAGGGCTTGAGGTTCAGGGCATGAGTTTCAGGGCATGAGATTCAGGGCTTGAGTTTCAGTGCAGGAACTTGAGGGCATGAGATTCAGTGCACGAGTTTCAGAGCATGAGTTTCAGGGCATGAGATTCAGGGCATGAGTTTCAGGGCAGGTGTTTCAGTGCAGGAGTTTCAGGACATGAGATTCAGGGCATGAGTTTCAGTGCAGTAACTTGAGGTCATGAGATTCAGTGCACGAGTTTCAGAGCGTGAGATTCAGGGCATGAGATTCAGGGCATGAGTTTCAGGGCAGGAGATTCAGGGCAGGTGTTTCAGTGCAGGAGTTTCAGGGCATGAGATTCAGGACATGAGATTCAGGGCATGAGTTTTAGGACAGGAGATTTAGGGCATGAGTTTCAGGGCATGAGTTTCAGGGCATGAGTTTCAGGGCAGGAGTTTCAGGGCATGTAATTCAGGGCGTGAGTTTCAGGATATGAGATTCATGGCATGAGTTTCAGTGCGGGAGTTTCAGGGCTTTTAATTCAGGGCATGAGTTTCAGGGCATGAGATTCAGTGCAGGTATTTCAGAGCATGTAATTCAGGGCATGAGTTTCTGGGCAGATGATTCAGGGCAGGAGTTTTAGGGCATGTGATTCAGGGCATGAGTTTCAGTGCATGAGTTTCAGGGCAGTAGTTTCAGGGTATGTGATTTAGGGCAAGAGTTTCAGGGCATGAGATTCAGGGCTTGAGTTTCAGGGCATGAGGTTCAGGGCATGAGTTTCAGGGCATGAGATTCAGGGCATGAGTTTCAGTGCAGGAACTTGTGGGCATGAGATTCAGTGCACGAGTTTTAGAGCATGAGATTCAGGGCTTCATTTTCAGGGCAGGAGATTCAGGGCAGATGTTTCAGTGCAGGAGTTTCAGGGCACGAGATTCAGGGCATGAGATTCAGGGCATGAGTTTCAGGGCATGAGTTTCAGGGCATGAGTTTGAGGGCAGGAGTTTCAAGGCATGAGATTCAGGGCATGAGTTTCAGTGTATGAGTTTGCGGGCAGGAGTTTCAGGGCATGAGATTCAGGGCATGAGTTTCAGGGCATGATATTCAGGGCAGGTATTTCAGGGCATGTAATTCAGGGCATGAGTTTCTGGGCCGATGATTCAGGGCATGAGTTTTAGGGCATGTGATTCAGGGCATGATTTTCAGTGCATGAGTTTCAGGGCAGGAGTTTCAGGGTATGTGATTTAGGGCATGAGTTTCAGGGCATGAGATTCAGGGCTTGAGTTTCAGGGCATGAGGTTCAGGGCATGAGTTTCAGGGCATGAGATTCAGGGCATGAGTTTCAGTGCAGGAACTTGAGGGCATGAGATTCAGTGCACGAGTTTCAGAGCATGAGATTCAGGGCATGAGATACAGGGCATGATTTTCAAGGCAGAAGATTCAGGGCAGGTATTTCAGTGCAGGAGTTTTAGGGCATGAGATTCAGGGCATGAGATTCAGGGCATGAGTTTCAGGGCATGAGATTCAGGGCAGGTATTTCAGGGCATGTAATTCAGGGCATGATTTTCTGGGCAGATGATTCAGGGCAGGAATTTTAGGGCGTGTGATTCAGGGCATGAGTTTCAGTGCATGAGTTTCAGGGCAGTAGTTTCAGGGTATGTGATTTAGGGCATGAGTTTCAGGGCATGAGATTCAGGGCTTGAGTTTCAAGGCATGAGGTTCAGGGCATGAGTTTCAGGGCATGAATTTCAGGGCAGGAGTTTTAGGGCATGTGATTCAGGGCATGAGTTTGAGTGCATGAGTTTCAGGGCAGGAGTTTCAGGGTATGTGATTTAGGGCATGAGATTCCGGGCATGAGATTCAGGGCTTGAGTTTCAGGGCATGAGGTTCAGGGCATGAGTTTCAGGTCATGAGATTCAGGGCATGAGTTTCAGTGTAGGAATTTGAGGGCATGAGATTCAGGGCATGAGTTTCAGAGCATGAGATTCAGGGCATGAGATTCAGGGCATGATTTTCAGGACAGGAGATTCAGGGCAGTTGTTTCAGTGCAGGAGTTTCAGGGCATGAGATTCAGGGCATGAGATTCAGGGCATGAGTTTCAGGACAGGAAATTCAGGGCATGAGTTTCAGGGCATGAGTTTCAGGGCAGGAGTTTCAGGGCATGTGATTCAGGGCGTGAGTTTCAGGATATGAGATTCATGGCATGAGTTTCAGTGCAGGAGTTTCAGGGCATGAGATTCAGGGCATGAGTTTCAGGGTAGGTGATTCAGGGCAGGAGTTTCAGGACATGAGATTCAGGGCATGAGTTTCACTGCAGGAACTTGAGGTCATGAGATTCAGTTCACGAGTTTCAGAGCGTGAGATTCAGGGCATGAGATTCAGGGCATGAGTTTCAGGGCCGGAGATTCAGGGCAGGGGTTTCAGTGCAGGAGTTTCAGGGCATGAGATTCAGGGCATGAGATTTAGGGCATGAGTTTTAGGACAGGAGATTCAGGGCATGAGTTTCAGGGCATGAGTTTCAGGGCATGAGTTTCAGGGCAGGAGTTTCAGGGCATATAATTCAGGGCGTGAGTTTCAGGATATGAGATTCATGGCATGAGTTTCAGTGCAGGAGTTTCAGGGCATGAGATTCAGGGCATGAGTTTCAGGGCATGAGATTTAGGGCAGGTATTTCAGGGCATGTAATTCAGGGCATGAGTTTCTGGGATGATGATTCAGGGCAGGAGTTTTAGGGTATGTGATTCAGGGCATGAGTTTCAGTGCATGAGTTTCAGTGCAGGAGTTTCAGGGCATGAGATTCAGGGCATGAGTTTCAGGGCATGAGATTCAGGGCAGGTATTTCAGGGCATGTAATTCAGGGCATGTGTTTCTGGGCAGATGATTCAGGGCAGGAGTTTTAGGGCATGTGATTCAGGGCATGAGTTTCAGTGCATGAGTTTCAGTGCGGGAGTTTCAGGGCATGAGATTCAGGGCATGAGTTTCAGGGCATGAGATTCAGTGCAGGCATTTCAGGGCATGTAATTCAGGGCATGAGTTTCTGGGCAGATGATTCAGGGCAGGAGTTTTAGGGCATGTGATTCAGGGCATGACTTTCTGTGCATGAGTTTCAGGGCAGGAGTTTCAGGGTATGTGATTTAGGGCAAGAGTTTCAGGGCATGAGATTCAGGGCTTGAGTTTCAGGGCATGAGGTTCAGGGCATGAGTTTCAGGGCATGAGATTCAGGGCATGAGTTTCAGTGCAGGAACTTGAGGGCATGAGATTCAGTGCATGAGTCTTAGAGCATGAGATTCAGGGCTTCATTTTCAGGGCAGGAGATTCAGGGCAGGTGTTTCAGTGCAGGAGTTTCAGGGCACGAGATTCAGGGCATGAGATTCACGTCATGAGATTCAGGGCATGAGTTTTAGGACAGGAGATTCAGGGCATGAGTTTCAGGGCATGAGTTTCAGGGCAGGAGTTTCAGGGCATGTGATTCAAGGTTTGAATTTCCGGATATGAGATTCATGGCATGAGTTTCAGTGCAGGAGTTTCAGGGTATGTGATTTAGGGCAAGAGTTTCAGGGCATGAGATTCAGGGCTTGAGTTTCAGGGCATGAGGTTCAGGGCATGAGTTTCAGGGCATGAGATTCAGGGCATGAGTTTCAGTGCAGGAACTTGAGGGCATGAGATTCAGTGCACGAGTTTTAGAGCATGAGATTCAGGGCTTCATTTTCAGGGCAGGAGATTCAGGGCAGGTGTTTCAGTGCAGGAGTTTCAGGGCACGAGATTCGGGGCATGAGATTCAGGGCATGAGTTTCAGGGCATGAGTTTCAGGGCATGAGTTTCAGGGCAGGAGTTTCAGGGCATGTGATTCAAGGCTTGAGTTTCCGGATATGAGATTCATGGCATGAGTTTCAGTGCATGAGTTTCAGGGCATGAGTTTGAGGGCAGGAGTTTCAAGGCATGAGATTCAGGGCATGAGTTTCAGTGCATGAGTTTGAGGGCAGGAGTTTCAGGGCATGAGATTCAGGGCATGAGTTTCAGGGCATGATATTCAGGGCAGGTATTTCAGGGCATGTAATTCAGGGCATGAGTTTCTGGGCCGATGATTCAGGGCATGAGTTTTAGGGCATGTGATTCAGGGCATGATTTTCAGTGCATGAGTTTCAGGGCAGGAGTTTCAGGGTATGTGATTTAGGGCATGAGTTTCAGGGCATGAGATTCAGGGCTTGAGTTTCAGGGCATGAGGTTCAGGGCATGAGTTTCAGGGCATGAGATTCAGGGCATGAGTTTCAGTGCAGGAACTTGAGGGCATGAGATTCAGTACACGAGTTTCAGAGCATGAGATTCAGGGCATGAGATACAGGGCATGATTTTCAGGGCAGAAGATTCAGGGCAGGTATTTCAGTGCAGGAGTTTTAGGGCATGAGATTCAGGGCATGAGATTCAGGGCATGAGTTTCAGGGCATGAGATTCAGGGCAGGTATTTCAGGGCATGTAATTCAGGGCATGATTTTCTCGGCAGATGATTCAGGGCAGGAATTTTAGGGCATGTGATTCAGGGCATGAGTTTCAGTGCATGAGTTTCAGGGCAGTAGTTTCAGGGTATGTGATTTAGGGCATGAGTTTCAGGGGATGAGATTCAGGGCTTGAGTTTCAAGGCATGAGGTTCAGGGCATGAGTTTCAGGGCAGGAGTTTTAGGGCATATGATTCAGGGCATGAGTTTGAGTGCATGAGTTTCAGGGCAGGAGTTTCAGGGTATGTGATTTAGGGCATGAGATTCCGGGCATGAGATTCAGGGCTTGAGTTTCAGGGCATGAGGTTCAGGGCAGGAGTTTCAGGTCATGAGATTCAGGGCATGAGTTTCAGTGCAGGAATTTGAGGGCATGAGATTCAGGGCATGAGTTTCAGAGCATGATTTTCAGGGCAGGAGATTCAGGGCAGTTGTTTCAGTGCAGGAGTTTCAGGGCATGAGATTCAGGGCATGAGATTCAGGGCATGAGTTTCAGGACAGGAAATTCAGGGCATGAGTTTCAGGGCATGAGTTTCAGGGCAGGAGTTTCAGGGCATGTGATTCAGGGCGTGAGTTTCAGGATATGAGATTCATGGCATGAGTTTCAGTGCAGGAGTTTCAGGGCATGAGTTTCAGGGCAGGATTTTCAGGGTATGTGATTTAGGGCATGAGTTACAGGGCATGAGATTCAGGGCTTGAGTTTCAGGGCATGAGGTTCAGGGCATGAGTTTCAGGGCATGAGATTCAGGGCATGAGTTTCAGTGCAGGAACTTGAGGGCATGAGATTCAGTGCACGAGTTTCAGAGCATGAGATTCAGGGCATGAGATTCAGGGCATGATTTTCAAGGCAGAAGATTCAGGGCAGGTATTTCAGTGCAGGTGTTTCAGGGCATGAGATTCAGGGCATGAGATTCAGGGCATGTGTTTCAGGGCATGAGATTCAGGGCAGGTATTTCAGGGCATGTAATTCAGGGCATGAGTTTCTGGGCAGATGATTCAGGGCAGGAATTTTAGGGCATGTGATTCAGGGCATGAGTTTCAGTGCATGAGTGTCAGGGCAGTAGTTTCAGGGTATGTGATTTAGGGCATGAGTTTCAGGGCATGAGATTCAGGGCTTGAGTTTCAGGGCATGAGGTTCAGGGCATGAGTTTCAGGGCATGAGTTTCAGGGCAGGAGTTTTAGGGCATGTGATTCAGGGCATGAGTTTCAGTGCAGGAACTTGAGGGCATGAGATTCAGGGCATGAGTTTCAGAGCATGAGATTCAGGGCATGAGATTCAGGGCATGATTTTCAGGGCAGGAGATTCAGGGCAGGTGTTTCAGTGCAGGAGTTTCAGGGCATGAGATTCAGGGCATGAGATTCAGGGCATGAGTTTCAGGACAGGAGATTCAGGGCATGAGTTTCAGGGCATGAGTTTCAGGGCAGGAGTTTCAGGGCATGTGATTCAGGGCGTGAGTTTCAGGATATGAGATTCATGGCATGAGTTTCAGTGCAGGAGTTTCAGGGCATGAGATTCAGGGCATGAGTTTCAGGGTAGGTGATTCAGGGCAGGAGTTTCAGGACATGAGATTCAGGGCATGAGTTTCACTGCAGGAACTTGAGGTCATGAGATTCAGTGCACGAGTTTCAGAGCGTGAGATTCAGGGCATGAGATTCAGGGCATGAGTTTCAGGGCCGGAGATTCAGGGCAGGGGTTTCAGTGCAGGAGTTTCAGGGCATGAGATTCAGAGCATCAGATTTAGGGCATGAGTTTTAGGACAGGAGATTCAGGGCATGAGTTTCAGGGCATGAGTTTCAGGGCATGAGTTTCAGGGCAGGAGTTTCAGGGCATATAATTCAGGGCGTGAGTTTCAGGATATGAGATTCATGGCATGAGTTTCAGTGCAGGAGTTTCAGGGCATGAGATTCAGGGCATGAGTTTCAGGGCATGAGATTTATGGCAGGTATTTCAGGGCATGTAATTCAGGGCATGAGTTTCTGGGATGATGATTCAGGGCAGGAGTTTTAGGGTATGTGATTCAGGGCATGAGTTTCAGTGCATGAGTTTCAGTGCAGGAGTTTCAGGGCATGAGATTCAGGGCATGAGTTTCAGGGCATGAGATTCAGGGCAGGTATTTCAGGGCATGTAATTCAGGGCATGAGTTTCTGGGCAGATGATTCAGGGCAGGAGTTTTAGGGCATGTGATTCAGGGCATGAGTTTCAGTGCATGAGTTTCAGTGCAGGAGTTTCAGGGCATGAGATTCAGGGCATGAGTTTCAGGGCATGAGATTCAGTGCAGGCATTTCAGGGCATGTAATTCAGGGCATGAGTTTCTGGGCAGATGATTCAGGGCAGGAGTTTTAGGGCATGTGATTCAGGGCATGACTTTCAGTGCATGAGTTTCAGGGCAGGAGTTTCAGGGTATGTGATTTAGGGCAAGAGTTTCAGGGCATGAGATTCAGGGCTTGAGTTTCAGGGCATGAGGTTCAGGGCATGAGTTTCAGGGCATGAGATTCAGGGCATGAGTTTCAGTGCAGGAACTTGAGGGCATGAGATTCAGTGCATGAGTCTTAGAGCATGAGATTCAGGGCTTCATTTTCAGGGCAGGAGATTCAGGGCAGGTGTTTCAGTGCAGGAGTTTCAGGGCACGAGATTCAGGGCATGAGATTCAGGGCATGAGATTCAGGGCATGAGTTTTAGGACAGGAGATTCAGGGCATGAGTTTCAGGGCATGAGTTTCAGGGCAGGAGTTTCAGGGCATGTGATTCAAGGTTTGAGTTTCCGGATATGAGATTCATGGCATGAGTTTCAGTGCAGGAGTTTCAGGGCATGAGTTTGAGGGCAGGAGTTTCAAGGCATGAGATTCAGGGCATGAGTTTCAGTGCATGAGTTTGAGGGCAGGAGTTTCAGGGCATGAGATTCAGGGCATGAGTTTCAGGGCATGATATTCAGGGCAGGTATTTCAGGGCATGTAATTCAGGACATGAGTTTCTGAGCCGATGATTCAGGGCATGAGTTTTAGGGCATGTGATTCAGGGCATGATTTTCAGTGCATGAGTTCCAGGCAGGAGTTTCAGGGTATGTGATTTAGGGCATGAGTTTCAGGGCATGAGATTCAGGGCTTCAGTTTCAGGGCATGAGGTTCAGGGCATGAGTTTCAGGGCATGAGATTCAGGGCATGAGTTTCAGTGCAGGAACTTGAGGGCATGAGATTCAGTACACGAGTTTCAGAGCATGAGATTCAGGGCATGAGATACAGGGCATGATTTTCAAGGCAGAAGATTCAGGGCAGGTATTTAAGTGCAGGAGTTTTAGGGCATGAGATTCAGGGCATGAGATTCAGGGCATGAGTTTCAGGGCATGAGATTCAGGGCAGGTATTTCAGGGCATGTAATTCAGGGCATGATTTTCTCGGCAGATGATTCAGGGCAGGAATTTTAGGGCATGTGATTCAGGGCATGAGTTTCAGTGCATGAGTTTCAGGGCAGTAGTTTCAGGGTATGTGATTTAGGGCATGAGTTTCAGGGCATGAGATTCAGGGCTTGAGTTTCAAGGCATGAGGTTCAGGGCATGAGTTTCAGGGCATGAGTTTCAGGGCAGGAGTTTTAGGGCATATGATTCAGGGCATGAGTTTGAGTGCATGAGTTTCAGGGCAGGAGTTTCAGGGTATGTGATTTAGGGCATGAGATTCCGGGCATGAGATTCAGGGCTTGAGTTTCAGGGCATGAGGTTCAGGGCATGAGTTTCAGGTCATGAGATTCAGGGCATGAGTTTCAGTGCAGGAATTTGAGGGCATGAGATTCAGGGCATGAGTTTCAGAGCATGATTTTCAGGGCAGGAGATTCAGGGCAGTTGTTTCAGTGCAGGAGTTTCAGGGCATGAGATTCAGGGCATGAGATTCAGGGCATGAGTTTCAGGACAGGAAATTCAGGGCATGAGTTTCAGTGCATGAGTTTCAGGGCAGGAGTTTCAGGGCATGTGATTCAGGGCGTGAGTTTCAGGATATGAGATTCATGGCATGAGTTTCAGTGCAGGAGTTTCAGGGCATGAGTTTCAGGGCAGGAGTTTCAGGGTATGTGATTTAGGGCATGAGTTTCAGGGCATGAGATTCAGGGCTTGAGTTTCAGGGCATGAGGTTCAGGGCATGAGTTTCAGGGCATGAGATTCAGGGCATGAGTTTCAGTGCAGGAACTTGAGGGCATGAGATTCAGTGCACGAGTTTCAGAGCATGAGATTCAGGGCATGAGATTCAGGGCATGATTTTCAAGGCAGAAGATTCAGGGCAGGTATTTCAGTGCAGGTGTTTCAGGGCATGAGATTCAGGGCATGAGATTCAGGGCATGTGTTTCAGGGCATGAGATTCAGGGCAGGTATTTCAGGGCATGTAATTCAGGGTATGAGTTTCTGGGCAGATGATTCAGGGCAGGAATTTTAGGGCATGTGATTCAGGGCATGAGTTTCAGTGCATGAGTGTCAGGGCAGTAGTTTCAGGGTATGTGATTTAGGGCATGAGTTTCAGGGCATGAGATTCAGGGCTTGAGTTTCAGAGCATGAGGTTCAGGGCATGAGTTTCAGGGCATGAGTTTCAGGGCAGGAGTTTTAGGGCATGTGATTCAGGGCATGAGTTTGAGTGCATGAGTTTCAGGGCAGGAGTTTCAGGGTATGTGATTTAGGGCATGAGATTCCGGGCATGAGATTCAGGGCTTGAGTTTCAGGGCATGAGGTTCAGGGCATGAGTTTCAGGTCATGAGATTCAGGGCATGAGTTTCAGTGCAGGAACTTGAGGGCATGAGATTCAGGGCATGAGTTTCAGAGCATGAGATTCAGGGCATGAGATTCAGGGCATGATTTTCAGGGCAGGAGATTCAGGGCAGGTGTTTCAGTGCAGGAGTTTCAGGGCATGAGATTCAGGGCATGAGATTCAGGGCATGAGTTTCAGGACAGGAGATTCAGGGCATGAGTTTCAGGGCATGAGTTTCAGGGCAGGAGTTTCAGGGCATGTGATTCAGGGCGTGAGTTTCAGGATATGAGATTCATGGCATTTGTTTCAGTGCAGGAGTTTCAGGGCATGAGATTCAGGGCATGAGTTTCAGGGTAGGTGATTCAGGGCAGGAGTTTCAGGACATGAGATTCAGGGCATGAGTTTCACTGCAGGAACTTGAGGTCATGAGATTCAGTGCACGAGTTTCAGAGCGTGAGATTCAGGGCATGAGATTCAGGGCATGAGTTTCAGGGCCGGAGATTCAGGGCAGGGGTTTCAGTGCAGGAGTTTCAGGGCATGAGATTCAGGGCATGAGATTTAGGGCATGAGTTTTAGGACAGGAGATTCAGGGCATGAGTTTCAGGGCATGAGTTTCAGGGCAGGAGTTTCAGGGCATGTGATTCAGGGCGTGAGTTTCAGGATATGAGATTCATGGCATGAGTTTCAGTGCAGGAGTTTCAGGGCATGAGATTCAGGGCATGAGTTTCAGGGTAGGTGATTCAGGGCAGGAGTTTCAGGACATGAGATTCAGGGCATGAGTTTCACTGCAGGAACTTGAGGTCATGAGATTCAGTGCACGAGTTTCAGAGCGTGAGATTCAGGGCATGAGATTCAGGGCATGAGTTTCAGGGCCGGAGATTCAGGGCAGGGGTTTCAGTGCAGGAGTTTCAGGGCATGAGATTCAGGGCATGAGATTTAGGGCATGAGTTTTAGGACAGGAGATTCAGGGCATGAGTTTCAGGGCATGAGTTTCAGGGCATGAGTTTCAGGGCAGGAGTTTCAGGGCATATAATTCAGGGCGTGAGTTTCAGGATATGAGATTCATGGCATGAGTTTCAGTGCAGGAGTTTCAGGGCATGAGATTCAGGGCATGAGTTTCAGGGCATGAGATTCAGGGCAGGAGTTTTAGGGTATGTGATTCAGGGCATGAGTTTCAGTGCATGAGTTTCAGTGCAGGAGTTTCAGGGTATGAGATTCAGGGCATGAGTTTCAGGGCATGAGATTCAGGGCAGGTATTTCAGGGCATGTAATTCAGGGCATGAGTTTCTGGGCAGATGATTCAGGGCAGGAGTTTTAGGGCATGTGATTCAGGGCATGAGTTTCAGTGCATGAGTTTCAGTGCGGGAGTTTCAGGGCATGAGATTCAGGGCATGAGTTTCAGGGCATGAGATTCAGTGCAGGCATTTCAGGGCATGTAATTCAGGGCATGAGTTTCTGGGCAGATGATTCAGGGCAGGAGTTTTAGGGCATGTGATTCAGGGCATGACTTTCAGTGCATGAGTTTCAGGGTATGTGATTTAGGGCAAGAGTTTCAGGGCATGAGATTCAGGGCTTGAGTTTCAGGGCATGAAGTTCAGGGCATGAGTTTCAGGGCATGAGATTCAGGGCATGAGTTTCAGTGCAGGAACTTGAGGGCATGAGATTCAGTGCATGAGTCTTAGAGCATGAGATTCAGGGCTTCATTTTCAGGGCAGGAGATTCAGGGCAGGTGTTTCAGTGCAGGAGTTTCAGGGCACGAGATTCAGGGCATGAGATTCAGGGCATGAGATTCAGGGCATGAGTTTTAGGACAGGAGATTCAGGGCATGAGTTTCAGGGCATGAGTTTCAGGGCAGGAGTTTCAGGGCATGTGATTCAAGGTTTGAGTTTCCGGATATGAGATTCATGGCATGAGTTTCAGTGCAGGAGTTTCAGGGCATGAGTTTGAGGGCAGGAGTTTCAAGGCATGAGATTCAGGGCATGAGTTTCAGTGCATGAGTTTGAGGGCAGGAGTTTCAGGGCATGAGATTCAGGGCATGAGTTTCAGGGCATGATATTCAGGGCAGGTATTTCAGGGCATGTAATTCAGGGCATGAGTTTCTGGGCCGATGATTCAGGGCATGAGTTTTAGGGCATGTGATTCAGGGCATGATTTTCAGTGCATGAGTTCCAGGCAGGATTTTCAGGGTATGTGATTTAGGGCATGAGTTTCAGGGCATGAGATTCAGGGCTTGAGTTTCAGGGCATGAGGTTCAGGGCATGAGTTTCAGGGCATGAGATTCAGGGCATGAGTTTCAGTGCAGGAACTTGAGGGCATGAGATTCAGTACACGAGTTTCAGAGCATGAGATTCAGGGCATGAGATACAGGGCATGATTTTCAAGGCAGAAGATTCAGGGCAGGTATTTCAGTGCAGGAGTTTTAGGGCATGAGATTCAGGGCATGAGATTCAGGGCATGAGTTTCAGGGCATGAGATTCAGGGCAGGTATTTCAGGGCATGTAATTCAGGGCATGATTTTCTCGGCAGATGATTCAGGGCAGGAATTTTAGGGCATGTGATTCAGGGCATGAGTTTCAGTGCATGAGTTTCAGGGCAGTAGTTTCAGGGTATGTGATTTAGGGCATGAGTTTCAGGGCATGAGATTCAGGGCTTGAGTTTCAAGGCATGAGGTTCAGGGCATGAGTTTCAGGGCATGAGTTTCAGGGCAGGAGTTTTAGGGCATATGATTCAGGGCATGAGTTTGAGTGCATGAGTTTCAGGGCAGGAGTTTCAGGGTATGTGATTTAGGGCATGAGATTCCGGGCATGAGATTCAGGGCTTGAGTTTCAGGGCATGAGGTTCAGGGCATGAGTTTCAGGTCATGAGATTCAGGGCATGAGTTTCAGTGCAGGAATTTGAGGGCATGAGATTCAGGGCATGAGTTTCAGAGCATGATTTTCAGGGCAGGAGATTCAGGGCAGTTGTTTCAGTGCAGGAGTTTCAGGGCATGAGATTCAGGGCATGAGATTCAGGGCATGAGTTTCAGGACAGGAAATTCAGGGCATGAGTTTCAGGGCATGAGTTTCAGGGCAGGAGTTTCAGGGCATGTGATTCAGGGCGTGAGTTTCAGGATATGAGATTCATGGCATGAGTTTCAGTGCAGGAGTTTCAGGGCATGAGTTTCAGGGCGGGAGTTTCAGGGTATGTGATTTAGGGCATGAGTTTCAGGGCATGAGATTCAGGGCTTGAGTTTCAGGGCATGAGGTTCAGGGCATGAGTTTCAGGGCATGAGATTCAGGGCAGGTATTTCAGGGCATGTAATTCAGGGCATGATTTTCTCGGCAGATGATTCAGGGCAGGAATTTTAGGGCATGTGATTCAGGGCATGAGTTTCAGTGCATGAGTTAGAGGGCAGTAGTTTCAGGGTATGTGATTTAGGGCATGAGTTTCAGGGCATGAGTTTCAGGGCAGGAGTTTCAGGGCATGTGATTCAGGGCGTGAGTTTCAGGATATGAGATTCATGGCATGAGTTTCAGTGCAGGAGTTTCAGGGCATGAGATTCAGGGCATGAGTTTCAGGGTAGGTGATTCAGGGCAGGAGTTTCAGGACATGAGATTCAGGGCATGAGTTTCACTGCAGGAACTTGAGGTCATGAGATTCAGTGCACGAGTTTCAGAGCGTGAGATTCAGGGCATGAGATTCAGGGCATGAGTTTCAGGGCCGGAGATTCAGGGCAGGGGTTTCAGTGCAGGAGTTTCAGGGCATGAGATTCAGGGCATGAGATTTAGGGCATGAGTTTTAGGACAGGAGATTCAGGGCATGAGTTTCAGGGCATGAGTTTCAGGGCATGAGTTTCAGGGCAGGAGTTTCAGGGCATATAATTCAGGGCGTGAGTTTCAGGATATGAGATTCATGGCATGAGTTTCAGTGCAGGAGTTTCAGGGCATGAGATTCAGGGCATGAGTTTCAGGGCATGAGATTTAGGGCAGGTATTTCAGGGCATGTAATTCAGGGCATGAGTTTCTGGGATGATGATTCAGGGCAGGAGTTTTAGGGTATGTGATTCAGGGCATGAGTTTCAGTGCATGAGTTTCAGTGCAGGAGTTTCAGGGCATGAGATTCAGGGCATGAGTTTCAGGGCATGAGATTCAGGGCAGGTATTTCAGGGCATGTAATTCAGGGCATGAGTTTCTGGGCAGATGATTCAGGGCAGGAGTTTTAGGGCATGTGATTCAGGGCATGAGTTTCAGTGCATGAGTTTCAGTGCGGGAGTTTCAGGGCATGAGATTCAGGGCATGAGTTTCAGGGCATGAGATTCAGTGCAGGCATTTCAGGGCATGTAATTCAGGGCATGAGTTTCTGGGCAGATGATTCAGGGCAGGAGTTTTAGGGCATGTGATTCAGGGCATGACTTTCAGTGCATGAGTTTCAGGGCAGGAGTTTCAGGGTATGTGATTTAGGGCAAGAGTTTCAGGGCATGAGATTCAGGGCTTGAGTTTCAGGGCATGAGGTTCAGGGCATGAGTTTCAGGGCATGAGATTCAGGGCATGAGTTTCAGTGCAGGAACTTGAGGGCATGAGATTCAGTGCATGAGTCTTAGAGCATGAGATTCAGGGCTTCATTTTCAGGGCAGGAGATTCAGGGCAGGTGTTTCAGTGCAGGAGTTTCAGGGCACGAGATTCAGGGCATGAGATTCAGGGCATGAGATTCAGGGCATGAGTTTTAGGACAGGAGATTCAGGGCATGAGTTTCAGGGCATGAGTTTCAGGGCTGGAGTTTCAGGGCATGTGATTCAAGGTTTGAGTTTCCGGATATGAGATTCATGGCATGAGTTTCAGTGCAGGAGTTTCAGGGCATGAGTTTGAGGGCAGGAGTTTCAAGGCATGAGATTCAGGGCATGAGTTTCAGTGCATGAGTTTGAGGGCAGGAGTTTCAGGGCATGAGATTCAGGGCATGAGTTTCAGGGCATGATATTCAGGGCAGGTATTTCAGGGCATGTAATTCAGGGCATGAGTTTCTGGGCCGATGATTCAGGGCATGAGTTTTAGGGCATGTGATTCAGGGCATGATTTTCAGTGCATGAGTTCCAGGCAGGATTTTCAGGGTATGTGATTTAGGGCATGAGTTTCAGGGCAGGAGTTTCAGGGCATGAGATTCAGGGCATGAGTTTCAGGGCATGATATTCAGGGCAGGTATTTCAGGGCATGTAATTCAGGGCATGAGTTTCTGGGCCGATGATTCAGGGCATGAGTTTTAGGGCATGTGATTCAGGGCATGATTTTCAGTGCATGAGTTCCAGGCAGGATTTTCAGGGTATGTGATTTAGGGCATGAGTTTCAGGGCATGAGATTCAGGGCTTGAGTTTCAGGGCATGAGGTTCAGGGCATGAGTTTCAGGGCATGAGATTCAGGGCATGAGTTTCAGTGCAGGAACTTGAGGGCATGAGATTCAGTACACGAGTTTCAGAGCATGAGATTCAGGGCATGAGATACAGGGCATGATTTTCAAGGCAGAAGATTCAGGGCAGGTATTTAAGTGCAGGAGTTTTAGGGCATGAGATTCAGGGCATGAGATTCAGGGCATGAGTTTCAGGGCATGAGATTCAGGGCAGGTATTTCAGGGCATGTAATTCAGGGCATGATTTTCTCGGCAGATGATTCAGGGCAGGAATTTTAGGGCATGTGATTCAGGGCATGAGTTTCAGTGCATGAGTTTCAGGGCAGTAGTTTCAGGGTATGTGATTTAGGGCATGAGTTTCAGGGCATGAGATTCAGGGCTTGAGTTTCAAGGCATGAGGTTCAGGGCATGAGTTTCAGGGCATGAGTTTCAGGGCAGGAGTTTTAGGGCATATGATTCAGGGCATGAGTTTGAGTGCATGAGTTTCAGGGCAGGAGTTTCAGGGTATGTGATTTAGGGCATGAGATTCCGGGCATGAGATTCAGGGCTTGAGTTTCAGGGCATGAGGTTCAGGGCATGAGTTTCAGGTCATGAGATTCAGGGCATGAGTTTCAGTGCAGGAATTTGAGGGCATGAGATTCAGGGCATGAGTTTCAGAGCATGATTTTCAGGGCAGGAGATTCAGGGCAGTTGTTTCAGTGCAGGAGTTTCAGGGCATGAGATTCAGGGCATGAGATTCAGGGCATGAGTTTCAGGACAGGAAATTCAGGGCATGAGTTTCAGGGCATGAGTTTCAGGGCAGGAGTTTCAGGGCATGTGATTCAGGGCGTGAGTTTCAGGATATGAGATTCATGGCATGAGTTTCAGTGCAGGAGTTTCAGGGCATGAGTTTCAGGGCGGGAGTTTCAGGGTATGTGATTTAGGGCATGAGTTTCAGGGCATGAGATTCAGGGCTTGAGTTTCAGGGCATGAGGTTCAGGGCATGAGTTTCAGGGCATGAGATTCAGGGCATGAGTTTCAGTGCAGGAACTTGAGGGCATGAGATTCAGTGCACGAGTTTCAGAGCATGAGATTCAGGGCATGAGATTCAGGGCATGTTTTTCAAGGCAGAAGATTCAGGGCAGGTATTTCAGTGCAGGTGTTTCAGGGCATGAGATTCAGGGCATGAGATTCAGGGCATGTGTTTCAGGGCATGAGATTCAGGGCAGGTATTTCAGGGCATGTAATTCAGGGCATGAGTTTCTGGGCAGATGATTCAGGGCAGGAATTTTAGGGCATGTGATTCAGGGCATGAGTTTCAGTGCATGAGTGTCAGGGCAGTAGTTTCAGGGTATGTGATTTAGGGCATGAGTTTCAGGGCATGAGATTCAGGGCTTGAGTTTCAGGGCATGAGGTTCAGGGCATGAGTTTCAGGGCATGAGTTTCAGGGCAGGAGTTTTAGGGCATGTGATTCAGGGCATGAGTTTGAGTGCATGAGTTTCGGGGCAGGAGTTTCAGGGTATGTGATTTAGGGCATGAGATTCCGGGCATGAGATTCAGGGCTTGAGTTTCAGGGCATGAGGTTCAGGGCATGAGTTTCAGGTCATGAGATTCAGGGCATGAGTTTCAGTGCAGGAACTTGAGGGCATGAGATTCAGGGCATGAGTTTCAGAGCATGAGATTCAGGGCATGAGATTCAGGGCATGATTTTCAGGGCAGGAGATTCAGGGCAGGTGTTTCAGTGCAGGAGTTTCAGGGCATGAGATTCAGGGCATGAGATTCAGGGCATGAGTTTCAGGACAGGAGATTCAGGGCATGAGTTTCAGGGCATGAGTTTCAGGGCAGGAGTTTCAGGGCATGTGATTCAGGGCGTGAGTTTCGGGATATGAGATTCATGGCATTTGTTTCAGTGCAGGAGTTTCAGGGCATGAGATTCAGGGCATGAGTTTCAGGGTAGGTGATTCAGGGCAGGAGTTTCAGGACATGAGATTCAGGGCATGAGTTTCACTGCAGGAACTTGAGGTCATGAGATTCAGTGCACGAGTTTCAGAGCGTGAGATTCAGGGCATGAGATTCAGGGCATGAGTTTCAGGGCCGGAGATTCAGGGCAGGGGTTTCAGTGCAGGAGTTTCAGGGCATGAGATTCAGGGCATGAGATTTAGGGCATGAGTTTTAGGACAGGAGATTCAGGGCATGAGTTTCAGGGCATGAGTTTCAGGGCAGGAGTTTCAGGGCATGTGATTCAGGGCGTGAGTTTCAGGATATGAGATTCATGGCATGAGTTTCAGTGCAGGAGTTTCAGGGCATGAGATTCAGGGCATGAGTTTCAGGGTAGGTGATTCAGGGCAGGAGTTTCAGGACATGAGATTCAGGGCATGAGTTTCACTGCAGGAACTTGAGGTCATGAGATTCAGTGCACGAGTTTCAGAGCGTGAGATTCAGGGCATGAGATTCAGGGCATGAGTTTCAGGGCCGGAGATTCAGGGCAGGGGTTTCAGTGCAGGAGTTTCAGGGCATGAGATTCAGGGCATGAGATTTAGGGCATGAGTTTTAGGACAGGAGATTCAGGGCATGAGTTTCAGGTCATGAGTTTCAGGGCATGAGTTTCAGGGCAGGAGTTTCAGGGCATATAATTCAGGGCGTGAGTTTCAGGATATGAGATTCATGGCATGAGTTTCAGTGCAGGAGTTTCAGGGCATGAGATTCAGGGCATGAGTTTCAGGGCATGAGATTTAGGGCAGGTATTTCAGGGCATGTAATTCAGGGCATGAGTTTCTGGGATGATGATTCAGGGCAGGAGTTTTAGGGTATGTGATTCAGGGCATGAGTTTCAGTGCATGAGTTTCAGTGCAGGAGTTTCAGGGCATGAGATTCAGGGCATGAGTTTCAGGGCATGAGATTCAGGGCAGGTATTTCAGGGCATGTAATTCAGGGCATGAGTTTCTGGGCAGATGATTCAGGGCAGGAGTTTTAGGGCATGTGATTCAGGGCATGAGTTTCAGTGCATGAGTTTCAGTGCGGGAGTTTCAGGGCATGAGATTCAGGGCATGAGTTTCAGGGCATGAGATTCAGTGAAGGCATTTCAGGGCATGTAATTCAGGGCATGAGTTTCTGGGCAGATGATTCAGGGCAGGAGTTTTAGGGCATGTGATTCAGGGCATGACTTTCAGTGCATGAGTTTCAGGGCAGGAGTTTCAGGGTATGTGATTTAGGGCAAGAGTTTCAGGGCATGAGATTCAGGGCTTGAGTTTCAGGGCATGAGGTTCAGGGCATGAGTTTCAGGGCATGAGATTCAGGGCATGAGTTTCAGTGCAGGAACTTGAGGGCATGAGATTCAGTGCATGAGTCTTAGAGCATGAGATTCAGGGCTTCATTTTCAGGGCAGGAGATTCAGGGCAGGTGTTTCAGTGCAGGAGTTTCAGGGCACGAGATTCAGGGCATGAGATTCAGGGCATGAGATTCAGGGCATGAGTTTTAGGACAGGAGATTCAGGGCATGAGTTTCAGGGCATGAGTTTCAGGGCAGGAGTTTCAGGGCATGTGATTCAAGGTTTGAGTTTCCGGATATGAGATTCATGGCATGAGTTTCAGTGCAGGAGTTTCAGGGCATGAGTTTGAGGGCAGGAGTTTCAAGGCATGAGATTCAGGGCATGAGTTTCAGTGCATGAGTTTGAGGGCAGGAGTTTCAGGGCATGAGATTCAGGGCATGAGTTTCAGGGCATGATATTCAGGGCAGGTATTTCAGGGCATGTAATTCAGGGCATGAGTTTCTGGGCCGATGATTCAGGGCATGAGTTTTAGGGCATGTGATTCAGGGCATGATTTTCAGTGCATGAGTTCCAGGCAGGATTTTCAGGGTATGTGATTTAGGGCATGAGTTTCAGGGCATGAGATTCAGGGCTTGAGTTTCAGGGCATGAGGTTCAGGGCATGAGTTTCAGGGCATGAGATTCAGGGCATGAGTTTCAGTGCAGGAACTTGAGGGCATGAGATTCAGTACACGAGTTTCAGAGCATGAGATTCAGGGCATGAGATACAGGGCATGATTTTCAAGGCAGAAGATTCAGGGCAGGTATTTCAGTGCAGGAGTTTTAGGGTATGAGATTCAGGGCATGAGATTCAGGGCATGAGTTTCAGGGCATGAGATTCAGGGCAGGTATTTCAGGGCATGTAATTCAGGGCATGATTTTCTCGGCAGATGATTCAGGGCAGGAATTTTAGGGCATGTGATTCAGGGCATGAGTTTCAGTGCATGATTTTCAGGGCAGTAGTTTCAGGGTATGTGATTTAGGGCATGAGTTTCAGGGCATGAGATTCAGGGCTTGAGTTTCAAGGCATGAGGTTCAGGGCATGAGTTTCAGGGCATGAGTTTCAGGGCAGGAGTTTTAGGGCATATGATTCAGGGCATGAGTTTGAGTGCATGAGTTTCAGGGCAGGAGTTTCAGGGTATGTGATTTAGGGCATGAGATTCCGGGCATGAGATTCAGGGCTTGAGTTTCAGGGCATGAGGTTCAGGGCATGAGTTTCAGGTCATGAGATTCAGGGCATGAGTTTCAGTGCAGGAATTTGAGGGCATGAGATTCAGGGCATGAGTTTCAGAGCATGATTTTCAGGGCAGGAGATTCAGGGCAGTTGTTTCAGTGCAGGAGTTTCAGGGCATGAGATTCAGGGCATGAGATTCAGGGCATGAGTTTCAGGACAGGAAATTCAGGGCATGAGTTTCAGGGCATGAGTTTCAGGGCAGGAGTTTCAGGGCATGTGATTCAGGGCGTGAGTTTCAGGATATGAGATTCATGGCATGAGTTTCAGTGCAGGAGTTTCAGGGCATGAGTTTCAGGGCGGGAGTTTCAGGGTATGTGATTTAGGGCATGAGTTTCAGGGCATGAGATTCAGGGCTTGAGTTTCAGGGCATGAGTTTCAGGGCAGGAGTTTCAGGGCATGTGATTCAGGGCGTGAGTTTCGGGATATGAGATTCATGGCATTTGTTTCAGTGCAGGAGTTTCAGGGCATGAGATTCAGGGCATGAGTTTCAGGGTAGGTGATTCAGGGCAGGAGTTTCAGGACATGAGATTCAGGGCATGAGTTTCACTGCAGGAACTTGAGGTCATGAGATTCAGTGTACGAGTTTCAGAGCGTGAGATTCAGGGCATGAGATTCAGGGCATGAGTTTCAGGGCCGGAGATTCAGGGCAGGGGTTTCAGTGCAGGAGTTTCAGGGCATGAGATTCAGGGCATGAGATTTAGGGCATGAGTTTTAGGACAGGAGATTCAGGGCATGAGTTTCAGGGCATGAGTTTCAGGGCAGGAGTTTCAGGGCATGTGATTCAGGGCGTGAGTTTCAGGATATGAGATTCATGGCATGAGTTTCAGTGCAGGAGTTTCAGGGCATGAGATTCAGGGCATGAGTTTCAGTGCATGAGTTTGAGGGCAGGAGTTTCAGGGCATGAGATTCAGGGCATGAGTTTCAGGGCATGATATTCAGGGCAGGTATTTCAGGGCATGTAATTCAGGGCATGAGTTTCTGGGCCGATGATTCAGGGCATGAGTTTTAGGGCATGTGATTCAGGGCATGATTTTCAGTGCATGAGTTCCAGGCAGGATTTTCAGGGTATGTGATTTAGGGCATGAGTTTCAGGGCATGAGATTCAGGGCTTGAGTTTCAGGGCATGAGGTTCAGGGCATGAGTTTCAGGGCATGAGATTCAGGGCATGAGTTTCAGTGCAGGAACTTGAGGGCATGAGATTCAGTACACGAGTTTCAGAGCATGAGATTCAGGGCATGAGATACAGGGCATGATTTTCAAGGCAGAAGATTCAGGGCAGGTATTTCAGTGCAGGAGTTTTAGGGTATGAGATTCAGGGCATGAGATTCAGGGCATGAGTTTCAGGGCATGAGATTCAGGGCAGGTATTTCAGGGCATGTAATTCAGGGCATGATTTTCTCGGCAGATGATTCAGGGCAGGAATTTTAGGGCATGTGATTCAGGGCATGAGTTTCAGTGCATGAGTTTCAGGGCAGTAGTTTCAGGGTATGTGATTTAGGGCATGAGTTTCAGGGCATGAGATTCAGGGCTTGAGTTTCAAGGCATGAGGTTCAGGGCATGAGTTTCAGGGCATGAGTTTCAGGGCAGGAGTTTTAGGGCATATGATTCAGGGCATGAGTTTGAGTGCATGAGTTTCAGGGCAGGAGTTTCAGGGTATGTGATTTAGGGCATGAGATTCCGGGCATGAGATTCAGGGCTTGAGTTTCAGGGCATGAGGTTCAGGGCATGAGTTTCAGGTCATGAGATTCAGGGCATGAGTTTCAGTGCAGGAATTTGAGGGCATGAGATTCAGAGCATGATTTTCAGGGCAGGAGATTCAGGGCAGTTGTTTCAGTGCAGGAGTTTCAGGGCATGAGATTCAGGGCATGAGATTCAGGGCATGAGTTTCAGGACAGGAAATTCAGGGCATGAGTTTCAGGGCATGAGTTTCAGGGCAGGAGTTTCAGGGCATGTGATTCAGGGCGTGAGTTTCAGGATATGAGATTCATGGCATGAGTTTCAGTGCAGGAGTTTCAGGGCATGAGTTTCAGGGCGGGAGTTTCAGGGTATGTGATTTAGGGCATGAGTTTCAGGGCATGAGATTCAGGGCTTGAGTTTCAGGGCATGAGGTTCAGGGCATGAGTTTCAGGGCATGAGATTCAGGGCATGAGTTTCAGTGCAGGAACTTGAGGGCATGAGATTCAGTGCACGAGTTTCAGAGCATGAGATTCAGGGCATGAGATTCAGGGCATGATTTTCAAGGCAGAAGATTCAGGGCAGGTATTTCAGTGCAGGTGTTTCAGGGCATGAGATTCAGGGCATGAGATTCAGGGCATGTGTTTCAGGGCATGAGATTCAGGGCAGGTATTTCAGGGCATGTAATTCAGGGCATGAGTTTCTGGGCAGATGATTCAGGGCAGGAATTTTAGGGCATGTGATTCAGGGCATGAGTTTCAGTGCATGAGTGTCAGGGCAGTAGTTTCAGGGTATGTGATTTAGGGCATGAGTTTCAGGGCATGAGATTCAGGGCTTGAGTTTCAGGGCATGAGGTTCAGGGCATGAGTTTCAGGGCATGAGTTTCAGGGCAGGAGTTTTAGGGCATGTGATTCAGGGCATGAGTTTGAGTGCATGAGTTTCAGGGCAGGAGTTTCAGGGTATGTGATTTAGGGCATGAGATTCCGGGCATGAGATTCAGGGCTTGAGTTTCAGGGCATGAGGTTCAGGGCATGAGTTTCAGGTCATGAGATTCAGGGCATGAGTTTCAGTGCAGGAACTTGAGGGCATGAGATTCAGGGCATGAGTTTCAGAGCATGAGATTCAGGGCATGAGATTCAGGGCATTATTTTCAGGGCAGGAGATTCAGGGCAGGTGTTTCAGTGCAGGAGTTTCAGGGCATGAGATTCAGGGCATGAGATTCAGGGCATGAGTTTCAGGACAGGATATTCAGGGCATGAGTTTCAGGGCATGAGTTTCAGGGCAGGAGTTTCAGGGCATGTGATTCAGGGCGTGAGTTTCAGGATATGAGATTCATGGCATGAGTTTCAGTGCAGGAGTTTCAGGGCATGAGATTCAGGGCATGAGTTTCACTGCAGGAACTTGAGGTCATGAGATTCAGTGCACGAGTTTCAGAGCGTGAGATTCAGGGCATGAGATTCAGGGCATGAGTTTCAGGGCCGGAGATTTAGGGCAGGGGTTTCAGTGCAGGAGTTTCAGGGCATGAGATTCAGGGCATGAGATTTAGGGCATGAGTTTTAGGACAGGAGATTCAGGGCATGAGTTTCAGGGCATGAGTTTCAGGGCATGAGTTTCAGGGCAGGAGTTTCAGGGCATATAATTCAGGGCGTGAGTTTCAGGATATGAGATTCATGGCATGAGTTTCAGTGCAGGAGTTTCAGGGCATGAGATTCAGGGCATGAGTTTCAGGGCATGAGATTTAGGGCAGGTATTTCAGGGCATGTAATTCAGGGCATGAGTTTCTGGGATGATGATTCAGGGCAGGAGTTTTAGGGTATGTGATTCAGGGCATGAGTTTCAGTGCATGAGTTTCAGTGCAGGAGTTTCAGGGCATGAGATTCAGGGCATGAGTTTCAGGGCATGAGATTCAGGGCAGGTATTTCAGGGCATGTAATTCAGGGCATGAGTTTCTGGGCAGATGATTCAGGGCAGGAGTTTTTGGGCATGTGATTCAGGGCATGAGTTTCAGTGCATGAGTTTCAGTGCGGGAGTTTCAGGGCATGAGATTCAGGGCATGAGTTTCAGGGCATGAGATTCAGTGCAGGCATTTCAGGGCATGTAATTCAGGGCATGAGTTTCTGGGCAGATGATTCAGGGCAGGAGTTTTAGGGCATGTGATTCAGGGCATGACTTTCAGTGCATGAGTTTCAGGGCAGGAGTTTCAGGGTATGTGATTTAGGGCAAGAGTTTCAGGGCATGAGATTCAGGGCTTGAGTTTCAGGGCATGAGGTTCAGGGCATGAGTTTCAGGGCATGAGATTCAGAGCATGAGTTTCAGTGCAGGAACTTGAGGGCATGAGATTCAGTGCATGAGTCTTAGAGCATGAGATTCAGGGCTTCATTTTCAGGGCAGGAGATTCAGGGCAGGTGTTTCAGTGCAGGAGTTTCAGGGCACGAGATTCAGGGCATGAGATTCAGGGCATGAGATTCAGGGCATGAGTTTTAGGACAGGAGATTCAGGGCATGAGTTTCAGGGCATGAGTTTCAGGGCAGGAGTTTCAGGGCATGTGATTCAAGGTTTGAGTTTCCGGATATGAGATTCATGGCATGAGTTTCAGTGCAGGAGTTTCAGGGCATGAGTTTGAGGGCAGGAGTTTCAAGGCATGAGATTCAGGGCATGAGTTTCAGTGCATGAGTTTGAGGGCAGGAGTTTCAGGGCATGAGATTCAGGGCATGAGTTTCAGGGCATGATATTCAGGGCAGGTATTTCAGGGCATGTAATTCAGGGCATGAGTTTCTGGGCCGATGATTCAGGGCATGAGTTTTAGGGCATGTGATTCAGGGCATGATTTTCAGTGCATGAGTTTCAGGGCAGGAGTTTCAGGGTATGTGATTTAGGGCATGAGTTTCAGGGCATGAGATTCAGGGCTTGAGTTTCAGGGCATGAGGTTCAGGGCATGAGTTTCAGGGCATGAGATTCAGGGCATGAGTTTCAGTGCAGGAACTTGAGGGCATGAGATTCAGTACACGAGTTTCAGAGCATGAGATTCAGGGCATGAGATACAGGGCATGATTTTCAAGGCAGAAGATTCAGGGCAGGTATTTAAGTGCAGGAGTTTTAGGGCATGAGATTCAGGGCATGAGATTCAGGGCATGAGTTTCAGGGCATGAGATTCAGGGCAGGTATTTCAGGGCATGTAATTCAGGGCATGATTTTCTCGGCAGATGATTCAGGGCAGGAATTTTAGGGCATGTGATTCAGGGCATGAGTTTCAGTGCATGAGTTTCAGGGCAGTAGTTTCAGGGTATGTGATTTAGGGCATGAGTTTCAGGGCATGAGATTCAGGGCTTGAGTTTCAAGGCATGAGGTTCAGGGCATGAGTTTCAGGGCATGAGTTTCAGGGCAGGAGTTTTAGGGCATATGATTCAGGGCATGAGTTTGAGTGCATGAGTTTCAGGGCAGGAGTTTCAGGGTATGTGATTTAGGGCATGAGATTCCGGGCATGAGATTCAGGGCTTGAGTTTCAGGGCATGAGGTTCAGGGCATGAGTTTCAGGTCATGAGATTCAGGGCATGAGTTTCAGTGCAGGAATTTGAGGGCATGAGATCCAGGGCATGAGTTTCAGAGCATGATTTTCAGGGCAGGAGATTCAGGGCAGTTGTTTCAGTGCAGGAGTTTCAGGGCATGAGATTCAGGGCATGAGATTCAGGGCATGAGTTTCAGGACAGGAAATTCAGGGCATGAGTTTCAGTGCATGAGTTTCAGGGCAGGAGTTTCAGGGCATGTGATTCAGGGCTTGAGTTTCAGGATATGAGATTCATGGCATGAGTTTCAGTGCAGGAGTTTCAGGGCATGAGTTTCAGGGCAGGAGTTTCAGGGTATGTGATTTAGGGCATGAGTTTCAGGGCATGAGATTCAGGGCTTGAGTTTCAGGGCATGAGGTTCAGGGCATGAGTTTCAGGGCATGAGATTCAGGGCATGAGTTTCAGTGCAGGAACTTGAGGGCATGAGATTCAGTGCACGAGTTTCAGAGCATGAGATTCAGGGCATGAGATTCAGGGCATGATTTTCAAGGCAGAAGATTCAGGGCAGGTATTTCAGTGCAGGTGTTTCAGGGCATGAGATTCAGGGCATGAGATTCAGGGCATGTGTTTCAGGGCATGAGATTCAGGGCAGGTATTTCAGGGCATGTAATTCAGGGTATGAGTTTCTGGGCAGATGATTCAGGGCAGGAATTTTAGGGCATGTGATTCAGGGCATGAGTTTCAGTGCATGAGTGTCAGGGCAGTAGTTTCAGGGTATGTGATTTAGGGCATGAGTTTCAGGGCATGAGATTCAGGGCTTGAGTTTCAGGGCATGAGGTTCAGGGCATGAGTTTCAGGGCATGAGTTTCAGGGCAGGAGTTTTAGGGCATGTGATTCAGGGCATGAGTTTGAGTGCATGAGTTTCAGGGCAGGAGTTTCAGGGTATGTGATTTAGGGCATGAGATTCCGGGCATGAGATTCAGGGCTTGAGTTTCAGGGCATGAGGTTCAGGGCATGAGTTTCAGGTCATGAGATTCAGGGCATGAGTTTCAGTGCAGGAACTTGAGGGCATGAGATTCAGGGCATGAGTTTCAGAGCATGAGATTCAGGGCATGAGATTCAGGGCATGATTTTCAGGGCAGGAGATTCAGGGCAGGTGTTTCAGTGCAGGAGTTTCAGGGCATGAGATTCAGGGCATGAGATTCAGGGCATGAGTTTCAGGACAGGAGATTCAGGGCATGAGTTTCAGGGCATGAGTTTCAGGGCAGGAGTTTCAGGGCATGTGATTCAGGGCGTGAGTTTCAGGATATGAGATTCATGGCATGAGTTTCAGTGCAGGAGTTTCAGGGCATGAGATTCAGGGCATGAGTTTCAGGGTAGGTGATTCAGGGCAGGAGTTTCAGGACATGAGATTCAGGGCATGAGTTTCACTGCAGGAACTTGAGGTCATGAGATTCAGTGCACGAGTTTCAGAGCGTGAGATTCAGGGCATGAGATTCAGGGCATGAGTTTCAGGGCCGGAGATTCAGGGCAGGGGTTTCAGTGCAGGAGTTTCAGGGCATGAGATTCAGGGCATGAGATTTAGGGCATGAGTTTTAGGACAGGAGATTCAGGGCATGAGTTTCAGGGCATGAGTTTCAGGGCATGAGTTTCAGGGCAGGAGTTTCAGGGCATATAATTCAGGGCGTGAGTTTCAGGATATGAGATTCATGGCATGAGTTTCAGTGCAGGAGTTTCAGGGCATGAGATTCAGGGCATGAGTTTCAGGGTAGGTGATTCAGGGCAGGAGTTTCAGGACATGAGATTCAGGGCATGAGTTTCACTGCAGGAACTTGAGGTCATGAGATTCAGTGCACGAGTTTCAGAGCGTGAGATTCAGGGCATGAGATTCAGGGCATGAGATTCAGGGCTTGAGTTTCAGGGCATGAGGTTCAGGGCATGAGTTTCAGGTCATGAGATTCAGGGCATGAGTTTCAGTGCAGGAATTTGAGGGCATGAGATCCAGGGCATGAGTTTCAGAGCATGATTTTCAGGGCAGGAGATTCAGGGCAGTTGTTTCAGTGCAGGAGTTTCAGGGCATGAGATTCAGGGCATGAGATTCAGGGCATGAGTTTCAGGACAGGAAATTCATGGCATGAGTTTCAGTGCATGAGTTTCAGGGCAGGAGTTTCAGGGCATGTGATTCAGGGCGTGAGTTTCAGGATATGAGATTCATGGCATGAGTTTCAGTGCAGGAGTTTCAGGGCATGAGTTTCAGGGCAGGAGTTTCAGGGTATGTGATTTAGGGCATGAGTTTCAGGGCATGAGATTCAGGGCTTGAGTTTCAGGGCATGAGGTTCAGGGCATGAGTTTCAGGGCAGGAGATTCAAGGCTGGTGTTTCAGTGCAGGAGTTTCAGGGCATGAGATTCAGGGCATGAGATTCAGGGCATGAGTTTCAGTGCATGAGTTTCAGGGCAGGAGTTTCAGGGTATGTGATTTAGGGCATGAGTTTCAGGGCATGAGATTCAGGGCTTGAGTTTCAGGGCATGAGGTTCAGGGCATGAGTTTCAGGGCATGAGATTCAGGGCATGAGTTTCAGTGGAGGAACTTGAGGGCATGAGATACAGTGCTCGAGTTTCAGAGCATGAGATTCAGGGCATGAGATTCAGGGCATGATTTTCAGGGCAGGAGATTCAGGCCAGGTGTTTCAGTGCAGGCGTTTCAGGGCATGCGATTCAGGGCATGAGTTTCAGTGCAGGAACTTGAGGTAATGAGATTCAGTGCACGAGTTTCAGAGCGTGAGATTCAGGGCATGAGATTCAGGGCATGAGTTTCATGGCAGGAGATTCAGGGCTGGTGTTTCAGTGCAGGAGTTTCAGGGCATGAGATTCAGGGCATGAGATTCAGGGCATGAGTTTTAGGACAGGAGATTCAGGGCATGAGTTTCAGGGCATGAGGTTCAGGGCAGGAGATTCAGGGCAGGTGTTTCAGTGCAGGAGTTTCAGGGCATGAGATTCAGGGCATGAGATTCTGGGCAGATGATTCAGGGCAGGAATTTTAGGGCATGTGATTCAGGGCATGAGTTTCAGTGCATGAGTTTCAGGGCAGTAGTTTCAGGGTATGTGATTTAGGGTATGAGTTTCAGGGCATGAGATTCAGGGCTTGCGTTTCAGGGCATGAGTTTCAGGGCATGAGTTTCAGGGCATGAGTTTCAGGGCAGGAGTTTTAGGGCATGTGATTCAGGGCATGAGTTTGAGTGCATGAGTTTCAGGGCAGGAGTTTCAGGGAATGTGATTGAGTGCATGAGTTTCAGAGCATGAGATTCAGGGCATTATTTTCAGGGCAGGAGATTCAGGGCAGGTATTTCAGTGGAGGAGTTTCAGGGCATGAGAATCAGGGCATCAGATTCAGGTCATGAGTTTTAGGACAGGAGATTCAGGGCATGAGTTTCAGGGCATGAGTTTCAGGGCAGGAGTTTCAGGGCATGTAATTCAGGGCGTGAGTTTCAGGATATGAGATTCATGGCATGAGTTTCAGTGCAGGAGTTTCAGGGCATGAGATTCAGGGCATGAGTTACAGGGCATGAGATTCAGGGCAGGTATTTCAGGGCATGTAATTCAGGGCATGAGTTTCTGGGCAGATGATTCAGGGCAGGAGTTTTAGGGCATGTGATTCAGGGCATGAGTTTCAGGGCATGAGATTCAGGGCAGGTACTTCAGGGCATGTAATTCAGGGCATGAGTTTCTGGGCAGATGATTCAGGGCAGGAGTTTTAGGGCATGTGATTCAGGGCATGAGTTTCAGTGCATGAGTTTCAGGGCAGGAGTTTCAGGGTATGTGATTTAGGGCAAGAGTTTCAGGGCATGAGATTCAGGGCTTGAGTTTCAGGGCATGAGGTTCAGGGCATGAGATTCAGGGCATTAGTTTCAGTGCAGGAACTTGAGGGCATGAGATTCAGTGCACGAGTTTTAGAGCATGAGATTCAGGGCTTCATTTTCAGGGCAGGAGATTCAGGGCAGGTGTTTCAGTGCAGGAGTTTCAGGGCACGAGATTCAGGGCATGAGATTCAGGGCATGAGTTTCAGGGCATGAGTTTCAGGGCAGGAGTTTCAGGGCATGTGATTCAGTGCATGAGTTTGAGGGCAGGAGTTTCAAGGCATGAGATTCAGGGCATGAGTTTCAGTGAATGAGTTTGAGGGCAGGAGTTTCAGGGCATGAGATTCAGGGCAGGTATTTCAGGGCATGTAATTCAGGGCATGAGTTTCTGGGCCGATGATTCAGGGCATGAGTTTTAGGGCATGTGATTCAGGGCATGATTTTCAGTGCATGAGTTTCAGGGCAGGAGTTTCAGGGTATGTGATTTAGGGCATGAGTTTCAGGGCATGAGATTCAGGGCTTGAGTTTCAGGGCATGAGGTTCAGGGCATGAGTTTCAGGGCATGAGATTCAGGGCATGAGTTTTAGGGCATGTGATTCAGGGCATGAGTTTGAGTGCATGAGTTTCAGGGCAGGAGTTTCAGGGTATGTGATTTAGGGCATGAGATTCCGGGCATGAGATTCAGGGCTTGAGTTTCAGGGCATGAGGTTCAGGGCATGAGTTTCAGGTCATGTGATTCAGGGCATGAGTTTCAGTGCAGGAACTTGAGGGCATGAGATTCAGGGCATGAGTTTCAGAGCATGAGATTCAGGGCATGAGATTCAGGGTATGATTTTCAGGGCAGGAGATTCATGGCAGGTGTTTCAGTGCAGGAGTTTCAGGGCATGAGATTCAGGGCATGAGATTCAGGGCATGAGTTTCAGGACAGGAGATTCAGGGCATGAGTTTCAAGGCATGAGTTTCAGGGCAGGAGTTTCAGGGCATGTGATTCAGGGCGTGAGTTTCAGGATATGAGATTCATGGCATGAGTTTCAGTGCAGGAGTTTCAGGGCATGAGATTCAGGGCATGAGTTTCAGGGTAGGTGATTCAGGGCAGGAGTTTCAGGACATGAGATTCAGGGCATGAGTTTCACTGCAGGAACTTGAGGTCATGAGATTCAGTGCACGAGTTTCAGAGCGTGAGATTCAGGGCATGAGATTCAGGGCATGAGTTTCAGTACCGGAGATTCAGGGCAGGGGTTTCAGTGCAGGAGTTTCAGGGCATGAGATTCAGGGCATGAGATTTAGGGCATGAGTTTTAGGACAGGAGATTCAGGGCATGAGTTTCAGGGCATGAGTTTCAGGGCATGAGTTTCAGGGCAGGAGTTTCAGGGCAGGAGTTTCAGGGCATATAATTCAGGGCGTGAGTTTCAGGATATGAGATTCAAGGCATGAGTTTCAGTGCAGGAGATTCAGGGCATGAGATTCAGGGCATGAGTTTCAGGGCATGAGATTCAGGGCAGGTATTTCAGGGCATGTAATTCAGGGCATGAGTTTCTGGGATGATGATTCAGGGCAGGAGTTTTAGGGTATGTGATTCAGGGCATGAGTTTCAGTGCATGAGTTTCAGTGCAGGAGTTTCAGGGCATGAGATTCAGGGCATGAGTTTCAGGGCATGAGATTCAGGGCAGGTATTTCAGGGCATGTAATTCAGGGCATGAGTTTCTGGGCAGTTGATTCAGGGCAGGAGTTTTAGGGCATGTGATTCAGGGCATGAGTTTCAGTGCATGAGTTTCAGTGCGGGAGTTTCAGGGCATGAGATTCATGGCATGAGTTTCAGGGCATGAGATTCAGTGCAGGCATTTCAGGGCATGTAATTGAGGGCATGAGTTTCTGGGCAGATGATTCAGGGCAGGAGTTTTAGGGCATGTGATTCAGGGCATGACTTTCAGTGCATGAGTTTCAGGGCAGGAGTTTGAGGGTATGTGATTTAGGGCAAGAGTTTCAGGGCATGAGATTCAGGGCTTGAGTTTCAGGGCATGAGGTTCAGGGCATGAGTTTCAGGGCATGAGATTCAGGGCATGAGTTTCAGTGCAGGAACTTGAGGGCATGAGATTCAGTGCATGAGTCTTAGAGCATGAGATTCAGGGCTTCATTTTCAGGGCAGGAGAATCAGGGCAGGTGTTTCAGTGCAGGAGTTTCAGGGCACGAGATTCAGGGCATGAGATTCAGGGCTTCATTTTCAGGGCAGGTGTTTCAGTGCAGGAGTTTCAGGGCACGAGATTCAGGGCATGAGATTCAGGGCATGAGTTTCAGGGCATGAGTTTCAGGGCATGAGTTTCAGGGCAGGAGTTTCAGGGCATGTGATTCAAGGCTTGAGTTTCCGGATATGAGATTCATGGCATGAGTTTCAGTGCATGAGTTTCAGGGCATGAGTTTGAGGGCAGGAGTTTCAAGGCATGAGATTCAGGGCATGAGTTTCAGTGCATGAGTTTGAGGGCAGGAGTTTCAGGGCATGAGATTCAGGGCATGAGTTTCAGGGCATGATATTCAGGGCAGGTATTTCAGGGCATGTAATTCAGGGCATGAGTTTCTGGGCCGATGATTCAGGGCATGAGTTTTAGGGCATGTGAATCAGGGCATGATTTTCAGTGCATGAGTTTCAGGGCAGGAGTTTCAGGGTATGTGATTTAGGGCATGAGTTTCAGGGCATGAGATTCAGGGCTTGAGTTTCAGGGCATGAGGTTCAGGGCATGAGTTTCAGGGCATGAGATTCAGGGCATGAGTTTCAGTGCAGGAACTTGAGGGCATGAGATTCAGTGCACGAGTTTCAGAGCATGAGATTCAGGGCATGAGATACAGGGCATGATTTTCAAGGCAGAAGATTCAGGGCAGGTATTTCAGTGCAGGAGTTTTAGGGCATGAGATTCAGGGCATGAGATTCAGGGCATGAGTTTCAGGGCATGAGATTCAGGGCAGGTATTTCAGGGCATGTAATTCAGGGCATGATTTTCTGGGCAGATGATTCAGGGCAGGAATTTTAGGGCATGTGATTCAGGGCATGAGTTTCAGTGCATGAGTTTCAGGGCAATAGTTTCAGGGTATGTGATTTAGGGCATGAGTTTCAGGGCATGAGATTCAGGGCTTGAGTTTCAAGGCATGAGGTTCAGGGCATGAGTTTCAGGGCATGAGTTTCAGGGCAGGAGTTTTAGGGCATATGATTCAGGGCATGAGTTTGAGTGCATGAGTTTCAGGGCAGGAGTTTCAGGGTATGTGATTTAGGGCATGAGATTCCGGGCATGAGATTCAGGGCTTGAGTTTCAGGGCATGAGGTTCAGGGCATGAGTTTCAGGTCATGAGATTCAGGGCATGAGTTTCAGTGCAGGAATTTGAGGGCATGAGATTCAGGGCATGAGTTTCAAAGCATGATTTTCAGGGCAGGAGATTCAGGGCAGTTGTTTCAGTGCAGGAGTTTCAGGGCATGAGATTCAGGGCATGAGATTCAGGGCATGAGTTTCAGGACAGGAAATTCAGGGCATGAGTTTCAGGGCATGAGTTTCAGGGCAGGAGTTTCAGGGCATGTGATTCAGGGCGTGAGTTTCAGGATATGAGATTCATGGCATGAGTTTCAGTGCAGGAGTTTCAGGGCATGAGTTTCAGGGCAGGTGTTTCAGGGTATGTGATTTAGGGCATGAGTTTCAGGGCATGAGATTCAGGGCTTGAGTTTCAGGGCATGAGGTTCAGGACATGAGTTTCAGGGCATGAGATTCAGGGCATGAGTTTCAGTGCAGGAACTTGAGGGCATGAGATTCAGTGCACGAGTTTCAGAGCATGAGATTCAGGGCATGAGATTCTGGGCATGATTTTCAAGGCAGAAGATTCAGGGCAGGTATTTCAGTGCAGGTGTTTCAGGGCATGAGATTCAGGGCATGAGATTCAGGGCAGGTATTTCAGGGCATGTAATTCAGGGCATGAGTTTCTGGGCAGATGATTCAGGGCAGGAATTTTAGGGCATGTGATTCAGGGCATGAGTTTCAGTGCATGAGTGTCAGGGCAGTAGTTTCAGGGTATGTGATTTAGGGCATGAGTTTCAGGGCATGAGATTCAGGGCTTGAGATTCAGGGCATGAGGTTCAGGGCATGAGTTTCAGGACATGAGTTTCAGGGCAGGAGTTTTAGGGCATGTGATTCAGGGCATGAGTTTGAGTGCATGAGTTTCAGGGCAGGAGTTTCAGGGTATGTGATTTAGGGCATGAGATTCCGGGCATGAGATTCAGGGCTTGAGTTTCAGGGCATGAGGTTCAGGGCATGAGTTTCAGGTCATGAGATTCAGGGCATGAGTTTCAGTGCAGGAACTTGAGGGCATGAGATTCAGGGCATGAGTTTCAGAGCATGAGATTCAGGGCATGAGATTCAGGGCATGATTTTCAGGGCAGGAGATTCAGGGCAGGTGTTTCAGTGCAGGAGTTTCAGGGCATGAGATTCAGGGCATGAGATTCAGGGCATGAGTTTCAGGACAGGAGATTCAGGGCATGAGTTTCAGGGCATGAGTTTCAGGGCAGGAGTTTCAGGGCATGTGATTCAGGGCGTGAGTTTCAGGATATGAGATTCATGGCATGAGTTTCAGTGCAGGAGTTTCAGGGCATGAGATTCAGGGCATGAGTTTCAGGGTAGGTGATTCAGGGCAGGAGTTTCAGGACATGAGATTCAGGGCATGAGTTTCACTGCAGGAACTTGAGGTCATGAGATTCAGTGCACGAGTTTCAGAGCGTGAGATTCAGGGCATGAGATTCAGGGCATGAGTTCAGGGCCGGAGATTCAGGGCAGGGGTTTCAGTGCAGGAGTTTCAGGGCATGAGATTCAGGGCATGAGATTTAGGGCATGAGTTTTAGGACAGGAGATTCAGGGCATGAGTTTCAGGGCATGAGTTTCAGGGCATGAGTTTCAGGGAAGGAGTTTCAGGGCATATAATTCAGGGCGTGAGTTTCAGGATATGAGATTCATGGCATGAGTTTCAGTGCAGGAGTTTCAGGGCATGAGATTCAGGGCATGAGTTTCAGGGCATGAGATTCAGGGCAGGTATTTCAGGGCATGTAATTCAGTGCATGAGTTTCTGGGCAGATGATTCAGGGCAGGAGTTTTAGGGTATGTGATTCAGGGCATGAGTTTCAGTGCATGAGTTTCAGTGCAGGAGTTTCAGGGCATGAGATTCAGGGCATGAGTTTCAGGGCATGAGATTCAGGGCAGGTATTTCAGGGCATGTAATTCAGGGCATGAGTTTCTGGGCAGGTGTTTCAGTGCAGGAGTTTCAGGGCATGAGATTCAGGGCATGAGATTCAGGGCATGAGTTTCAGGACAGGAGATTCAGGGCGTGAGTTTCAGGATATGAGATTCATGGCATGAGTTTCAGTGCAGGAGTTTCAGGGCATGAGATTCAGGGCATGAGTTTCAGGGTAGGTGATTCAGGGCAGGAGTTTCAGGACATGAGATTCAGGGCATGAGTTTCACTGCAGGAACTTGAGGTCATGAGATTCAGTGCACGAGTTTCAGAGCGTGAGATTCAGGGCATGAGATTCAGGGCATGAGTTCAGGGCCGGAGATTCAGGGCAGGGGTTTCAGTGCAGGAGTTTCAGGGCATGAGATTCAGGGCATGAGATTTAGGGCATGAGTTTTAGGACAGGAGATTCAGGGCATGAGTTTCAGGGCATGAGTTTCAGGGCAGGAGTTTCAGGGCATATAATTCAGGGCGTGAGTTTCAGGATATGAGATTCATGGCATGAGTTTCAGTGCAGGAGTTTCAGGGCATGAGATTCAGGGCATGAGTTTCAGGGCATGAGATTCAGGGCAGGTATTTCAGGGCATGTAATTCAGTGCATGAGTTTCTGGGCAGATGATTCAGGGCAGGAGTTTTAGGGTATGTGATTCAGGGCATGAGTTTCAGTGCATGAGTTTCAGTGCAGGAGTTTCAGGGCATGAGATTCAGGGCATGAGTTTCAGGGCATGAGATTCAGGGCAGGTATTTCAGGGCATGTAATTCAGGGCATGAGTTTCTGGGCAGATGATTCAGGGCAGGAGTTTTAGGGCATGTGATTCAGGGCATGAGTTTCAGTGCATGAGTTTCAGTGCGGGAGTTTCAGGGCATGAGATTCAGGGCATGAGTTTCAGGGCATGAGATTCAGTGCAGGCATTTCAGGGCATGTAATTCAGGGCATGAGTTTCTGGGCAGATGATTCAGGGCAGGAGTTTTAGGGCATGTGATTCAGGGCATGACTTTCAGTGCATGAGTTTCAGGGCAGGAGTTTCAGGGTATGTGATTTAGGGCAAGAGTTTCAGGGCATGAGATTCAGGGCTTGAGTTTCAGGGCATGAGGTTCAGGGCATGAGTTTCAGGGCATGAGATTCAGGGCTTGAGTTTCAGGGCATGAGGTTCAGGGCATGAGTTTCAGGGCATGAGATTCAGGGCATGAGTTTCAGTGCAGGAACTTGAGGGCATGAGATTCAGTGCACGAGTTTTAGAGCATGAGATTCAGGGCTTCATTTTCAGGGCAGGAGATTCAGGGCAGGTGTTTCAGTGCAGGAGATTCAGGGCACGAGATTCAGGGCATGAGATTCAGGGCATGAGTTTCAGGGCATGAGTTTCAGGGCATGAGTTTCAGGGCAGGAGTTTCAGAGGAGTTTCAGGGCATGTGATTCAATGCTTGAGTTTCCGGATATGAGATTCATGGCATGAGTTTCAGTGCATGAGTTTCAGGGCATGAGTTTGAGGGCAGGAGTTTCAAGGCATGAGATTCAGGCATGAGTTTCAGTGCATGAGTTTGAGGGCAGGAGTTTCAGGGCATGAGATTCAGGGCATGAGTTTCAGGGCATGATATTCAGGGCAGGTATTTCAGGGCATGTAATTCAGGGCATGAGTTTCTGGGCCGATGATTCAGGGCATGAGTTTTAGGGCATGTGATTCAGGGCATGATTTTCAGTGCATGAGTTTCAGGGCAGGAGTTTCAGGGTATGTGATTTAGGGCATGAGTTTCAGGGCATGAGTTTCAGGGCATGAGATTCAGGGCTTGAGTTTCAGGGCATGAGGTTCAGGGCATGAGTTTCAGGGCATGAGATTCAGGGCATGAGTTTCAGTGCAGGAACTTGAGGGCATGAGATTCAGTGCACGAGTTTCAGAGCATGAGATTCAGTGCATGAGATACAGGGCATGATTTTCAAGGCAGAAGATTCAGGGCAGGTATTTCAGTGCAGGAGTTTTAGGGCATGAGATTCAGGGCATGAGATTCAGGGCATGAGTTTCAGGGCATGAGATTCAGGGCAGGTATTTCAGGGCATGTAATTCAGGGCATGATTTTCTGGGCAGATGATTCAGGGCAGGGATTTTAGGGCATGTGATTCAGGGCATGAGTTTCAGTGCATGAGTTTCAGGGCAGTAGTTTCAGGTATGTGATTTAGGGCATGAGTTTCAGGGCATGAGATTCAGGGCTTGAGTTTCAAGGCATGAGGTTCAGGGCATGAGTTTCAGGGCATGAGTTTCAGGGCAGGAGTTTTAGGGCATATGATTCAGGGCATGAGTTTGAGTGCATGAGTTTCAGGGCAGGAGTTTCAGGGTATGTGATTTAGGGCATGAGATTCCGGGCATGAGATTCAGGGCTTGAGTTTCAGGGCATGAGGTTCAGGGCATGAGTTTCAGGTCATGAGATTCAGGGCATGAGTTTCAGTGCAGGAATTTGAGGGGCATGAGATTCAGGGCATGAGTTTCAGAGCATGATTTTCAGGGCAGGAGATTCTGGGCAGTTGTTTCAGTGCAGGAGTTTCAGGGCATGAGATTCAGGGCATGAGATTCAGTGCATGAGTTTCAGGGCAGGAGTTTCAGGGCATGTGATTCAGGGCGTGAGTTTCAGGATATGAGATTCATGGCATGAGTTTCAGTGCAGGTGTTTCAGGGCATGAGATTCAGGGCATGAGTTTCAGAGCATGAGATTCAGGGATGAGATTCAGGGCATGATTTTCAGGGCAGGAGATTCAGGGCAGGTGTTTCAGTGCAGGAGTTTCAGGGCATGAGATTCAGGGCATGAGATTCAGGGCATGAGTTTCAGGACAGGAGATTCAGGGCATGAGTTTCAGGGCATGAGTTTCAGGCATGAGATTCAGGCATGAGATTCAGGGCTTCATTTTCAGGGCAGGAGATTCAGGGCAGGTGTTTCAGTGCAGGAGTTTCAGGGCATGAGATTCAGGGCATGTGATTCAGGGCATGAGTTTCAGGGCATGAGTTTCAGGGCAGGAGTTTCAGGGCATGTGATTCAAGGCGTGAGTTTCAAGATATGAGATTCATGGCATGAGTTTCAGTGCAGGTGTTTCAGGGCATGAGATTCAGGGCATGAGTTTCAGTGCATGAGTTTGAGGGCAGGAGTTTCAAGGCATGAGATTCAGGGCATGAGTTTCAGTGCATGAGTTTGAGGGCAGGAGTTTCAGGCCATGAGATTCAGGGCATGAGATTCAGGGCAGGTATTTCAGGGCATGTAATTCAGGGCATGAGTTTCTGGGCAGATGATTCAGGGCATGAGTTTTAGGGCATGTGATTCAGGGCATGAGTTTCAGTGCATGAGTTTCAGGGCAGGAGTTTCAGGGTATGTGATGTAGGGCATGAGTTTCAGGGCATGAGATTCAGGGCTTGAGATTCAGGGCATGAGTTTCAGAGCATGAGATTCAGGGCATGAGATTCAGGGCATGATTTTCAGGGCAGGAGATTCAGGGTAGGTGTTTCAGTGCAGGAGTTTCAGGGCATGAGATTCAGGGCATGAGATTCAGGGCATGAGTTTCAGGACAGGAGATTCAGGGCATGAGTTTCAGGGCATGAGTTTCAGGGCATGAGATTCAGGGCATGAGATTCAGGGCCTCATTTTCAGGGCAGGAGATTCAGGGCAGGTGTTACAGTGCAGGAGTTTCAGGGCACGAGATTCAGGGCATGAGATTCAGGGCATGAGTTTCAGGGCATGAGTTTGAGGGCATGAGTTTCAGGGCAGGAGTTTCAGGGCATGTGATTCAAGCGTGAGTTTCAGGATATGAGATTCATGGCATGAGTTTCAGTGCAGGTGTTTCAGGGCATGAGATTCAGGGCATGAGTTTCAGTGCATGAGTTTGAGGGCAGGAGTTTCAAGGCATGAGATTCAGGGCATGAGTTTCAGTGCATGAGTTTGAGGGCAGGAGTTTCAGGGCATGAGATTCAGGCCATGAGTTTCAGGGCATGATATTCAGGGCAGGTATTTCAGGGCATGTAATTCAGGGCATGAGTTTCTGGGCCGATGATTCAGGGCATGAGTTTTAGGGCATGTGATTCAGGGCATGAGTTTCAGTGCATGAGTTTCAGGGCAGGAGTTTCAGGGTATGTGATTTAGGGCATGAATTTCAGGGCATGAGATTTAGGGCATGAGTTTTAGGACAGGAGATTCAGGGCATGAGTTTCAGGGCATGAGTTTCAGGGCATGAGTTTCAGGGCAGGAGTTTCAGGGCATATAATTCAGGGCGTGAGTTTCAGGATATGAGATTCAAGGCATGAGTTTCAGTGCAGGAGATTCAGGGCATGAGATTCAGGGCATGAGTTTCAGGGCATGAGATTCAGGGCAGGTATTTCAGGGCATGTAATTCAGGGCATGAGTTTCTGGGATGATGATTCAGGGCAGGAGTTTTAGGGTATGTGATTCAGGGCATGAGTTTCAGTGCATGAGTTTCAGTGCAGGAGTTTCAGGGCATGAGATTCAGGGCATGAGTTTCAGGGCATGAGATTCAGGGCAGGTATTTCAGGGCATGTAATTCAGGGCATGAGTTTCTGGGCAGATGATTCAGGGCAGGAGTTTTAGGGTATGTGATTCAGGGCATGAGTTTCAGTGCATGAGTTTCAGTGCAGGAGTTCAGGGCATGAGATTCAGGGCATGAGTTTCAGGGCATGAGATTCAGGGCAGGTATTTCAGGGCATGTAATTCAGGGCATGAGTTTCTGGGCAGGTGTTTCAGTGCAGGAGTTCAGGGCATGAGATTCAGGCATGAGATTCAGGGCATGAGTTTCAGGACAGGAGATTCAGGGCGTGAGTTTCAGGATATGAGATTCATGGCATGAGTTTCAGTGCAGGAGTTTCAGGGCATGAGATTCAGGGCATGAGTTTCAGGGTAGGTGATTCAGGGCAGGAGTTTCAGGACATGAGATTCAGGGCATGAGTTTCACTGCAGGAACTTGAGGTCATGAGATTCAGTGCACGAGTTTCAGAGCGTGAGATTCAGGGCATGAGATTCAGGGCATGAGTTCAGGGCCGGAGATTCAGGGCAGGGGTTTCAGTGCAGGAGTTTCAGGGCATGAGATTCAGGGCATGAGATTTAGGGCATGAGTTTTAGGACAGGAGATTCAGGGCATGAGTTTCAGGGCATGAGTTTCAGGGCAGGAGTTTCAGGGCATATAATTCAGGGCGTGAGTTTCAGGATATGAGATTCATGGCATGAGTTTCAGTGCAGGAGTTTCAGGGCATGAGATTCAGGGCATGAGTTTCAGGGCATGAGATTCAGGGCAGGTATTTCAGGGCATGTAATTCAGTGCATGAGTTTCTGGGCAGATGATTCAGGGCAGGAGTTTTAGGGTATGTGATTCAGGGCATGAGTTTCAGTGCATGAGTTTCAGTGCAGGAGTTTCAGGGCATGAGATTCAGGGCATGAGTTTCAGGGCATGAGATTCAGGGCAGGTATTTCAGGGCATGTAATTCAGGGCATGAGTTTCTGGGCAGATGATTCAGGGCAGGAGTTTTAGGGCATGTGATTCAGGGCATGAGTTTCAGTGCATGAGTTTCAGTGCGGGAGTTTCAGGGCATGAGATTCAGGGCATGAGTTTCAGGGCATGAGATTCAGTGCAGGCATTTCAGGGCATGTAATTCAGGGCATGAGTTTCTGGGCAGATGATTCAGGGCAGGAGTTTTAGGGCATGTGATTCAGGGCATGACTTTCAGTGCATGAGTTTCAGGGCAGGAGTTTCAGGGTATGTGATTTAGGGCAAGAGTTTCAGGGCATGAGATTCAGGGCTTGAGTTTCAGGGCATGAGGTTCAGGGCATGAGTTTCAGGGCATGAGATTCAGGGCTTGAGTTTCAGGGCATGAGGTTCAGGGCATGAGTTTCAGGGCATGAGATTCAGGGCATGAGTTTCAGTGCAGGAACTTGAGGGCATGAGATTCAGTGCACGAGTTTTAGAGCATGAGATTCAGGGCTTCATTTTCAGGGCAGGAGATTCAGGGCAGGTGTTTCAGTGCAGGAGATTCAGGGCACGAGATTCAGGGCATGAGATTCAGGGCATGAGTTTCAGGGCATGAGTTTCAGGGCATGAGTTTCAGGGCAGGAGTTTCAGGGCATGTGATTCAATGCTTGAGTTTCCGGATATGAGATTCATGGCATGAGTTTCAGTGCATGAGTTTCAGGGCATGAGTTTGAGGGCAGGAGTTTCAAGGCATGAGATTCAGGGCATGAGTTTCAGTGCATGAGTTTGAGGGCAGGAGTTTCAGGGCATGAGATTCAGGGCATGAGTTTCAGGGCATGATATTCAGGGCAGGTATTTCAGGGCATGTAATTCAGGGCATGAGTTTCTGGGCCGATGATTCAGGGCATGAGTTTTAGGGCATGTGATTCAGGGCATGATTTTCAGTGCATGAGTTTCAGGGCAGGAGTTTCAGGGTATGTGATTTAGGGCATGAGTTTCAGGGCATGAGTTTCAGGGCATGAGATTCAGGGCTTGAGTTTCAGGGCATGAGGTTCAGGGCATGAGTTTCAGGGCATGAGATTCAGGGCATGAGTTTCAGTGCAGGAACTTGAGGGCATGAGATTCAGTGCACGAGTTTCAGAGCATGAGATTCAGTGCATGAGATACAGGGCATGATTTTCAAGGCAGAAGATTCAGGGCAGGTATTTCAGTGCAGGAGTTTTAGGGCATGAGATTCAGGGCATGAGATTCAGGGCATGAGTTTCAGGGCATGAGATTCAGGGCAGGTATTTCAGGGCATGTAATTCAGGGCATGATTTTCTGGGCAGATGATTCAGGGCAGGGATTTTAGGGCATGTGATTCAGGGCATGAGTTTCAGTGCATGAGTTTCAGGGCAGTAGTTTCAGGGTATGTGATTTAGGGCATGAGTTTCAGGGCATGAGATTCAGGGCTTGAGTTTCAAGGCATGAGGTTCAGGGCATGAGTTTCAGGGCATGAGTTTCAGGGCAGGAGTTTTAGGGCATATGATTCAGGGCATGAGTTTGAGTGCATGAGTTTCAGGGCAGAGTTTCAGGGTATGTGATTTAGGGCATGAGATTCCGGGCATGAGATTCAGGGCTTGAGTTTCAGGGCATGAGGTTCAGGGCATGAGTTTCAGGTCATGAGATTCAGGGCATGAGTTTCAGTGCAGGAATTTGAGGGCATGAGATTCAGGGCATGAGTTTCAGAGCATGATTTTCAGGGCAGGAGATTCTGGGCAGTTGTTTCAGTGCAGGAGTTTCAGGGCATGAGATTCAGGGCATGAGATTCAGGGCATGAGTTTCAGGACAGGAAATTCAGGCATGAGTTTCAGTGCATGAGTTTCAGGGCAGGAGTTTCAGGGCATGTGATTCAGGGCGTGAGTTTCAGGATATGAGATTCATGGCATGAGTTTCAGTGCAGGTGTTTCAGGGCATGAGATTCAGGGCATGAGTTTCAGAGCATGAGATTCAGGGGATGAGATTCAGGGCATGATTTTCAGGGCAGGAGATTCAGGGCAGGTGTTTCAGTGCAGGAGTTTCAGGGCATGAGATTCAGGGCATGAGATTCAGGGCATGAGTTTCAGGACAGGAGATTCAGGGCATGAGTTTCAGGGCATGAGTTTCAGGGCATGAGATTCAGGGCATGAGATTCAGGGCTTCATTTTCAGGGCAGGAGATTCAGGCAGGTGTTTCAGTGCAGGAGTTTCAGGGCATGAGATTCAGGGCATGTGATTCAGGGCATGAGTTTCAGGGCATGAGTTTCAGGGCAGGAGTTTCAGGGCATGTGATTCAAGGCGTGAGTTTCAAGATATGAGATTCATGGCATGAGTTTCAGTGCAGGTGTTTCAGGGCATGAGATTCAGGGCATGAGTTTCAGTGCATGAGTTTGAGGGCAGGAGTTTCAAGGCATGAGATTCAGGGCATGAGTTTCAGTGCATGAGTTTGAGGGCAGGAGTTTCAGGCCATGAGATTCAGGGCATGAGATTCAGGGCAGGTATTTCAGGGCATGTAATTCAGGGCATGAGTTTCTGGGCAGATGATTCAGGGCATGAGTTTTAGGGCATGTGATTCAGGGCATGAGTTTCAGTGCATGAGTTTCAGGGCAGGAGTTTCAGGGTATGTGATGTAGGGCATGAGTTTCAGGGCATGAGATTCAGGGCTTGAGATTCAGGGCATGAGTTTCAGAGCATGAGATTCAGGGCATGAGATTCAGGGCATGATTTTCAGGGCAGGAGATTCAGGGTAGGTGTTTCAGTGCAGGAGTTTCAGGGCATGAGATTCAGGGCATGAGATTCAGGGCATGAGTTTCAGGACAGGAGATTCAGGGCATGAGTTTCAGGGCATGAGTTTCAGGGCATGAGATTCAGGGCATGAGATTCAGGGCCTCATTTTCAGGGCAGGAGATTCAGGGCAGGTGTTACAGTGCAGGAGTTTCAGGGCACGAGATTCAGGGCATGAGATTCAGGGCATGAGTTTCAGGGCATGAGTTTGAGGGCATGAGTTTCAGGGCAGGAGTTTCAGGGCATGTGATTCAAGGCGTGAGTTTCAGGATATGAGATTCATGGCATGAGTTTCAGTGCAGGTGTTTCAGGGCATGAGATTCAGGGCATGAGTTTCAGTGCATGAGTTTGAGGGCAGGAGTTTCAAGGCATGAGATTCAGGGCATGAGTTTCAGTGCATGAGTTTGAGGGCAGGAGTTTCAGGGCATGAGATTCAGGCCATGAGTTTCAGGGCATGATATTCAGGGCAGGTATTTCAGGGCATGTAATTCAGGGCATGAGTTTCTGGGCCGATGATTCAGGGCATGAGTTTTAGGGCATGTGATTCAGGGCATGAGTTTCAGTGCATGAGTTTCAGGGCAGGAGTTTCAGGGTATGTGATTTAGGGCATGAATTTCAGGGCATGAGATTTAGGGCATGAGTTTTAGGACAGGAGATTCAGGGCATGAGTTTCAGGGCATGAGTTTCAGGGCATGAGTTTCAGGGCAGGAGTTTCAGGGCATATAATTCAGGGCGTGAGTTTCAGGATATGAGATTCAAGGCATGAGTTTCAGTGCAGGAGATTCAGGGCATGAGATTCAGGGCATGAGTTTCAGGGCATGAGATTCAGGGCAGGTATTTCAGGGCATGTAATTCAGGGCATGAGTTTCTGGGATGATGATTCAGGGCAGGAGTTTTAGGGTATGTGATTCAGGGCATGAGTTTCAGTGCATGAGTTTCAGTGCAGGAGTTTCAGGGCATGAGATTCAGGGCATGAGTTTCAGGGCATGAGATTCAGGGCAGGTATTTCAGGGCATGTAATTCAGGGCATGAGTTTCTGGGCAGTTGATTCAGGGCAGGAGTTTTAGGGCATGTGATTCAGGGCATGAGTTTCAGTGCATGAGTTTCAGTGCGGGAGTTTCAGGGCATGAGATTCATGGCATGAGTTTCAGGGCATGAGATTCAGTGCAGGCATTTCAGGGCATGTAATTGAGGGCATGAGTTTCTGGGCAGATGATTCAGGGCAGGAGTTTTAGGGCATGTGATTCAGGGCATGACTTTCAGTGCATGAGTTTCAGGGCAGGAGTTCAGGGTATGTGATTTAGGGCAAGAGTTTCAGGGCATGAGATTCAGGGCTTGAGTTTCAGGGCATGAGGTTCAGGGCATGAGTTTCAGGGCATGAGATTCAGGGCATGAGTTTCAGTGCAGGAACTTGAGGGCATGAGATTCAGTGCATGAGTCTTAGAGCATGAGATTCAGGGCTTCATTTTCAGGGCAGGAGATTCAGGGCAGGTGTTTCAGTGCAGGAGTTTCAGGGCACGAGATTCAGGGCATGAGATTCAGGGCATGAGATTCAGGGCTTCATTTTCAGGGCAGGAGATTCAGGGCAGGTGTTTCAGTGCAGGAGTTTCAGGGCACGAGATTCAGGGCATGAGATTCAGGGCATGAGTTTCAGGGCATGAGTTTCAGGGCAGGAGTTTCAGGGCATGTGATTCAAGGCTTGAGTTTCCGGATATGAGATTCATGGCATGAGTTTCAGTGCATGAGTTTCAGGGCATGAGTTTGAGGGCAGGAGTTTCAAGGCATGAGATTCAGGGCATGAGTTTCAGTGCATGAGTTTGAGGGCCAGGAGTTTCAGGGCATGAGATTCAGGGCATGAGTTTCAGGGCATGATATTCAGGGCAGGTATTTCAGGGCATGTAATTCAGGGCATGAGTTTCTGGGCCGATGATTCAGGGCATGAGTTTTAGGGCATGTGATTCAGGGCATGATTTTCAGTGCATGAGTTTCAGGGCAGGAGTTTCAGGGTATGTGATTTAGGGCATGAGTTTCAGGGCATGAGATTCAGGGCATGAGTTTCAGGACAGGAGATTCAGGGCATGAGTTTCAGGCATGAGTTTCAGGGCAGGAGTTTCAGGGCATGTGATTCAGGGCGTGAGTTTCAGGATATGAGATTCATGGCATGAGTTTCAGTGCAGGAGTTTCAGGGCATGAGATTCAGGGCATGAGTTTCAGGGTAGGTGATTCAGGGCAGGAGTTTCAGGACATGAGATTCAGGGCATGAGTTTCACTGCAGGAACTTGAGGTCATGAGATTCAGTGCACGAGTTTCAGAGCGTGAGATTCAGGGCATGAGATTCAGGGCATGAGTTTCAGGGCCGGAGATTCAGGGCAGGGGTTTCAGTGCAGGAGTTTCAGGCATGAGATTCAGGGCATGAGATTTAGGGCATGAGTTTTAGGACAGGAGATTCAGGGCATGAGTTTCAGGGCATGAGTTTCAGGGCATGAGTTTCAGGGCAGGAGTTTCAGGGCATATAATTCAGGGCGTGAGTTTCAGGATATGAGATTCATGGCATGAGTTTCAGTGCAGGAGTTTCAGGGCATGAGATTCAGGGCATGAGTTTCAGGGCATGAGATTCAGGGCAGGTATTTCAGGGCATGTAATTCAGTGCATGAGTTTCTGGGCAGATGATTCAGGGCAGGAGTTTTAGGGTATGTGATTCAGGGCATGAGTTTCAGTGCATGAGTTTCAGTGCAGGAGTTTCAGGGCATGAGATTCAGGGCATGAGTTTCAGGGCATGAGATTCAGGGCAGGTATTTCAGGGCATGTAATTCAGGGCATGAGTTTCTGGGCAGATGATTCAGGGCAGGAGTTTTAGGGCATGTGATTCAGGGCATGAGTTTCAGTGCATGAGTTTCAGTGCGGGAGTTTCAGGGCATGAGATTCAGGGCATGAGTTTCAGGGCATGAGATTCAGTGCAGGCATTTCAGGCATGTAATTCAGGGCATGAGTTTCTGGGCAGATGATTCAGGGCAGGAGTTTTAGGGCATGTGATTCAGGGCATGACTTTCAGTGCATGAGTTTCAGGGCAGGAGTTTCAGGGTATGTGATTTAGGGCAAGAATTTCAGGGCATGAGATTCAGGGCTTGAGTTTCAGGGCATGAGGTTCAGGGCATGAGGTTCAGGGCATGAGTTTCAGGGCATGAGATTCAGGGCATGAGTTTCAGTGCAGGAACTTGAGGGCATGAGATTCAGTGCACGAGTTTTAGAGCATGAGATTCAGGGCTTCATTTTCAGGGCAGGAGATTCAGGGCAGGTGTTTCAGTGCAGGAGTTTCAGGGCACGAGATTCAGGGCATGAGATTCAGGGCATGAGTTTCAGGGCATGAGTTTCAGGGCATGAGTTTCAGGGCAGGAGTTTCAGGGCATGTGATTCAAGGCTTGAGTTTCCGGATATGAGATTCATGGCATGAGTTTCAGTGCATGAGTTTCAGGGCATGAGTTTGAGGGCAGGAGTTTCAAAGGCATGAGATTCAGGGCATGAGTTTCAGTGCATGAGTTTGAGGGCAGGAGTTTCAGGGCATGAGATTCAGGGCATGAGTTTCAGGGCATGATATTCAGGGCAGGTATTTCAGGGCATGTAATTCAGGCATGAGTTTCTGGGCCGATGATTCAGGGCATGAGTTTTAGGGCATGTGATTCAGGGCATGATTTTCAGTGCATGAGTTTCAGGGCAGGAGTTTCAGGGTATGTGATTTAGGGCATGAGTTTCAGGGCATGAGATTCAGGGCTTGAGTTTCAGGGCATGAGGTTCAGGGCATGAGTTTCAGGGCATGAGATTCAGGGCATGAGTTTCAGTGCAGGAACTTGAGGGCATGAGATTCAGTGCACGAGTTTCAGAGCATGAGATTCAGGGCATGAGATACAGGGCATGATTTTCAAGGCAGAAGATTCAGGGCAGGTATTTCAGTGCAGGAGTTTTAGGGCATGAGATTCAGGGCATGACATTCAGGGCATGAGTTTCAGGGCATGAGATTCAGGGCAGGTATTTCAGGGCATGTAATTCAGGGCATGATTTTCTGGGCAGATGATTCAGGGCAGGAATTTTAGGGCATGTGATTCAGGGCATGAGTATCAGTGCATGAGTTTCAGGGCAGTAGTTTCAGGGTATGTGATTTAGGGCATGAGTTTCAGGGCATGAGATTCAGGGCTTGAGTTTCAAGGCATGAGGTTCAGGGCATGAGTTTCAGGGCATGAGTTTCAGGGCAGGAGTTTTAGGGCATATGATTCAGGGCATGAGTTTGAGTGCATGAGTTTCAGGGCAGGAGTTTCAGGGTATGTGATTTAGGGCATGAGATTCCGGGCATGAGATTCAGGGCTTGAGTTTCAGGGCATGAGGTTCAGGGCATGAGTTTCAGGTCATGAGATTCAGGGCATGAGTTTCAGTGCAGGAATTTGAGGGCATGAGATTCAGGGCATGAGTTTCAGAGCATGATTTTCAGGGCAGGAGATTCTGGGCAGTTGTTTCAGTGCAGGAGTTTCAGGGCATGAGATTCAGGGCATGAGATTCAGGGCATGAGTTTCAGGACAGGAAATTCAGGGCATGAGTTTCAGTGCATGAGTTTCAGGGCAGGAGTTTCAGGGCATGTGATTCAGGGCGTGAGTTTCAGGATATGAGATTCATGGCATGAGTTTCAGTGCAGGTGTTTTAGGGCATGAGATTCAGGGCATGAGTTTCAGAGCATGAGATTCAGGGGATGAGATTCAGGGCATGATTTTCAGGGCAGGAGATTCAGGGCAGGTGTTTCAGTGCAGGAGTTTCAGGGCATGAGATTCAGGGCATGAGATTCAGGGCATGAGTTTCAGGACAGGAGTTTCAGGGCATGAGATTCAGGGCATGAGTTTCAGGGCATGAGATTCAGGGCAGGTATTTCAGGGCATGTAATTCAGTGCATGAGTTTCTGGGCAGATGATTCAGGGCAGGAGTTTTAGGGTATGTGATTCAGGGCATGAGTTTCAGTGCATGAGTTTCAATGCAGGAGTTTCAGGGCATGAGATTCAGGGCATGAGTTTCAGGGCATGAGATTCAGGGCAGGTATTTCAGGGCATGTAATTCAGGGCATGAGTTTCTGGGGCAGATGATTCAGGGCAGGAGTTTTAGGGCATGTGATTCAGGGCATGAGTTTCAGTGCATGAGTTTCAGTGCGGGAGTTTCAGGGCATGAGATTCAGGGCATGAGTTTCAGGGCATGAGATTCAGTGCAGGCATTTCAGGGCATGTAATTCAGGGCATGAGTTTCTGGGCAGATGATTCAGGGCAGGAGTTTTAGGGCATGTGATTCAGGGCATGACTTTCAGTGCATGAGTTTCAGGGCAGGAGTTTCAGGGTATGTGATTTAGGGCAAGAATTTCAGGGCATGAGATTCAGGGCTTGAGTTTCAGGGCATGAGGTTCAGGGCATGAGTTTCAGGGCATGAGATTCAGGGCTTGAGTTTCAGGGCATGAGGTTCAGGGCATGAGTTTCAGGGCATGAGATTCAGGGCATGAGTTTCAGTGCAGGAACTTGAGGGCATGAGATTCAGTGCACGAGTTTTAGAGCATGAGATTCAGGGCTTCATTTTCAGGGCAGGAGATTCAGGGCAGGTGTTTCAGTGCAGGAGTTTCAGGGCACGAGATTCAGGGCATGAGATTCAGGGCATGAGTTTCAGGGCATGAGTTTCAGGGCATGAGTTTCAGGGCAGGAGTTTCAGGGCATGTGATTCAAGGCTTGAGTTTCCGGATATGAGATTCATGGCATGAGTTTCAGTGCATGAGTTTCAGGGCATGAGTTTGAGGGCAGGAGTTTCAAGGCATGAGATTCAGGGCATGAGTTTCAGTGCATGAGTTTGAGGGCAGGAGTTTCAGGGCATGAGATTCAGGGCATGAGTTTCAGGGCATGATATTCAGGGCAGGTATTTCAGGGCATGTAATTCAGGGCATGAGTTTCTGGGCCGATGATTCAGGGCATGAGTTTTAGGGCATGTGATTCAGGGCATGATTTTCAGTGCATGAGTTTCAGGGCAGGAGTTTCAGGGTATGTGATTTAGGGCATGAGTTTCAGGGCATGAGATTCAGGGCTTGAGTTTCAGGGCATGAGGTTCAGGGCATGAGTTTCAGGGCATGAGATTCAGGGCATGAGTTTCAGTGCAGGAACTTGAGGGCATGAGATTCAGTGCACGAGTTTCAGAGCATGAGATTCAGGGCATGAGATACAGGGCATGATTTTCAAGGCAGAAGATTCAGGGCAGGTATTTCAGTGCAGGAGTTTTAGGGCATGAGATTCAGGGCATGACATTCAGGGCATGAGTTTCAGGGCATGAGATTCAGGGCAGGTATTTCAGGGCATGTAATTCAGGGCATGATTTTCTGGGCAGATGATTCAGGGCAGGAATTTTAGGGCATGTGATTCAGGGCATGAGTATCAGTGCATGAGTTTCAGGGCAGTAGTTTCAGGGTATGTGATTTAGGGCATGAGTTTCAGGGCATGAGATTCAGGGCTTGAGTTTCAAGGCATGAGGTTCAGGGCATGAGTTTCAGGGCATGAGTTTCAGGGCAGGAGTTTTAGGGCATATGATTCAGGGCATGAGTTTGAGTGCATGAGTTTCAGGGCAGGAGTTTCAGGGTATGTGATTTAGGGCATGAGATTCCGGGCATGAGATTCAGGGCTTGAGTTTCAGGGCATGAGGTTCAGGGCATGAGTTTCAGGTCATGAGATTCAGGGCATGAGTTTCAGTGCAGGAATTTGAGGGCATGAGATTCAGGGCATGAGTTTCAGAGCATGATTTTCAGGGCAGGAGATTCTGGGCAGTTGTTTCAGTGCAGGAGTTTCAGGGCATGAGATTCAGGGCATGAGATTCAGGGCATGAGTTTCAGGACAGGAAATTCAGGGCATGAGTTTCAGTGCATGAGTTTCAGGGCAGGAGTTTCAGGGCATGTGATTCAGGGCGTGAGTTTCAGGATATGAGATTCATGGCATGAGTTTCAGTGCAGGTGTTTTAGGGCATGAGATTCAGGGCATGAGTTTCAGAGCATGAGATTCAGGGGATGAGATTCAGGGCATGATTTTCAGGGCAGGAGATTCAGGGCAGGTGTTTCAGTGCAGGAGTTTCAGGGCATGAGATTCAGGGCATGAGATTCAGGGCATGAGTTTCAGGACAGGAGATTCAGGGCATGAGTTTCAGGGCATGAGTTTCAGGGCATGAGATTCAGGGCATGAGATTCAGGGCTTCATTTTCAGGGCAGGAGATTCAGGGCAGCTGTTTCAGTGCAGGAGTTTCAGGGCACGAGATTCAGGGCATGTGATTCAGGGCATGAGTTTCAGGGCATGAGTTTCAGGGCAGGAGTTTCAGGGCATGTGATTCAAGGCGTGAGTTTCAAGATATGAGATTCATGGCATGAGTTTCAGTGCAGGTGTTTCAGGGCATGAGATTCAGGGCATGAGTTTCAGTGCATGAGTTTGAGGGCAGGAGTTTCAAGGCATGAGATTCAGGGCATGAGTTTCAGTGCATGAGTTTGAGGGCAGGAGTTTCAGGCCATGAGATTCAGGGCATGAGATTCAGGGCAGGTATTTCAGGGCATGTAATTCAGGGCATGAGTTTCTGGGCAGATGATTCAGGGCATGAGTTTTAGGGCATGTGATTCAGGGCATGAGTTTCAGTGCATGAGTTTCAGGGCAGGAGTTTCAGGGTATGTGATGTAGGGCATGAGTTTCAGGGCATGAGATTCAGGGCTTGAGATTCAGGGCATGAGTTTCAGAGCATGAGATTCAGGGCATGAGATTCAGGGCATGATTTTCAGGGCAGGAGATTCAGGGTAGGTGTTTCAGTGCAGGAGTTTCAGGGCATGAGATTCAGGGCATGAGATTCAGGGCATGAGTTTCAGGACAGGAGATTCAGGGCATGAGTTTCAGGGCATGAGTTTCAGGGCATGAGATTCAGGGCATGAGATTCAGGGCCTCATTTTCAGGGCAGGAGATTCAGGGCAGGTGTTACAGTGCAGGAGTTTCAGGGCACGAGATTCAGGGCATGAGATTCAGGGCATGAGTTTCAGGGCATGAGTTTGAGGGCATGAGTTTCAGGGCAGGATTTTCAGGGCATGTGATTCAAGGCGTGAGTTTCAGGATATGAGATTCATGGCATGAGTTTCAGTGCAGGTGTTTCAGGGCATGAGATTCAGGGCATGAGTTTCAGTGCATGAGTTTGAGGGCAGGAGTTTCAAGGCATGAGATTCAGGGCATGAGTTTCAGTGCATGAGTTTGAGGGCAGGAGTTTCAGGGCATGAGATTCAGGCCATGAGTTTCAGGGCATGATATTCAGGGCAGGTATTTCAGGGCATGTAATTCAGGGCATGAGTTTCTGGGCCGATGATTCAGGGCATGAGTTTTAGGGCATGTGATTCAGGGCATGAGTTTCAGTGCATGAGTTTCAGGGCAGGAGTTTCAGGGTATGTAATTTAGGGCATGAATTTCAGGGCATGAGATTCAGGGCTTGAGTTTCAGGGCATGAGGTTCAGGGCATGAGTTTCAGGGCATGAGATTCAGGGCTTGAGTTTCAGTGCAGGAACTTGAGGGCATGAGATTCAGTGCACGAGTTTCAGAGCATGAGATTCAGGGCATGAGATTCAGGGCATGAGTTTCAGGGCAGGAGATTCAAGGCTGGTGTTTCAGTGCAGGAGTTTCAGGGCATGAGATTCAGGGCATGAGATTCAGGGCATGAGTTTCAGTGCATGAGATTCAGGGCAGGAGTTTCAGGGTATGTGATTTAGGACATGAGTTTCAGGGCATGAGATTCAGGGCTTGAGTTTCAGGGCATGAGGTTCAGGGCATGAGTTTCAGGGCATGAGATTCAGGGCATGAGTTTCAGTGGAGGAAGTTCAGGGCATGAGATTCAGTGCTCGAGTTTCAGAGCATGAGATTCAGGGCATGAGATTCAGGGCATGATTTTCAGGGCATGCGTTTCAGGGCAGGAGTTTCAGGGCATGTGATTCAGGGCGTGAGTTTCAGGATATGAGATTCAGGGCATGAATTTCAGTGCATGAGTTTGAGGGCAGGAGTTTCAAGGCATGAGATTCAGGGCATGAGTTTCAGTGCATGAGTTTGAGGGCAGGAATTTCAGGGCATGAGATTCAGGGCAAGAGTTTCAGTGCATGAGTTTCAGGGCAGGAGTTTCAGGGTATGTGATTTAGGGCATGAGTTTCAGGCCATGAGATTCAGGGCTTCAGTTTCAGGGCATGAGGTTCAGGGCATGAGTTTCAGGGCATGAGATTCAGGCCATGAGTTTCAGTGCAGGAACTTGAGGGCATGAGATTCAGTGCCGAGTTTCAGAGCATGAGATTCAGGGCATGAGATTCAGGGCATGATTTTCAGGGCATGAGATTCAGGGCATGAGTTTCAGGACAGGAGATTCAGGCATGAGTTTCAGGGCATGAGTTGCAAGGCATGTAATTCAGGGCGTGAGTTTCAGGATATGAGATTCATGGCATGAGTTTCAGTGCAGGAGTTTCAGGGCATGAGATTCAGGGCATGAGTTTCAGTGCAGGAGTTTCAGGGCATGAGATTCCGGGCATGAGTTTCAGGGTAGGAGATTCAGGGCAGGAGTTTCAGGACATGCGATTCAGGGCATGAGTTTCAGTGCAGGAACTTGAGGTAATGAGATTCAGTGCACGAGTTTCAGAGCGTGAGATTCAGGGCATGAGATTCAGGGCATGAGTTTCATGGCAGGAGATTCAGGGCTGGTATTTCAGTGCAGGAGTTTCAGGGCATGAGATTCAGGGCATGAGATTCAGGGCATGAGTTTTAGGGCAGGAGATTCAGGGCATGACTTTCAGGGCATGAGGTTCAGGGCAGGAGATTCAGGGCAGTTGTTTCAGTGCAGGAGTTTCAGGGCATGAGATTCAGGGCATGAGATTCAGGGCATGAGTTTCAGGACAGGAGATTCAGGGCATGAGTTTCAGGGCATGAGTTTCAGGGCATGAGATTCAGGGCATGAGATTCAGGGCATGAGTTTCAGGGCAGGAGATTCAGGGCAGGTGTTTCAGTGCAGGAGTTTCAGGGCACGAGATTCAGGGCATGAGATTCAGGGCATGAGTTTCAGGGCATGAGTTTCAGGGCAGGAGTTTCAGGGCATGTGATTCAAGGCGTGAGTTTCAGGATATGAGATTCATGGCATGAGTTTCAGTGCAGGTGTTTCAGGGCATGAGATTCAGGGCATGAGTTTCAGTGCATGAGTTTGGGGCAGGAGTTTCAAGGCATGAGATTCAGGGCAAGAGTTTCAGTGCATGAGTTTGAGGGCAGTAGTTTCAGGGCATGAGATTCAGGGCATGAGATTCAGGGCAGGTATTTCAGGGCATGTAATTCAGGGCATGAGTTTCTGGGCATGAGATTCAGGGCATGAATTTCAGTGCATGAGTTTGAGGGCAGGAGTTTCAAGGCATGAGATTCAGGGCATGAGTTTCAGTGCATGAGTTTGAGGGCAGGAATTTCAGGGCATGAGATTCAGGGCAAGAGTTTCAGTGCATGAGTTTCAGGGCAGGAGTTTCAGGGTATGTGATTTAGGGCATGAGTTTCAGGCCATGAGATCCAGGGCTTCAGTTTCAGGGCATGAGGTTCAGGGCATGAGTTTCAGGGCATGAGATTCAGGCCATGAGTTTCAGTGCAGGAACTTGAGGGCATGAGATTCAGTGCCGAGTTTCAGAGCATGAGATTCAGGGCATGAGATTCAGGGCATGATTTTCAGGGCATGAGATTCAGGGCATGAGTTTCAGGACAGGAGATTCAGGCATGAGTTTCAGGGCATGAGTTGCAAGGCATGTAATTCAGGGCGTGAGTTTCAGGATATGAGATTCATGGCATGAGTTTCAGTGCAGGAGTTTCAGGGCATGAGATTCAGGGCATGAGTTTCAGTGCAGGAGTTTCAGGGCATGAGATTCCGGGCATGAGTTTCAGGGTAGGAGATTCAGGGCAGGAGTTTCAGGGACATGCGATTCAGGGCATGAGTTTCAGTGCAGGAACTTGAGGTAATGAGATTCAGTGCACGACTTTCAGAGCGTGAGATTCAGGGCATGAGATTCAGGGCATGAGTTTCATGGCAGGAGATTCAGGGCTGGTATTTCAGTGCAGGAGTTTCAGGGCATGAGATTCAGGGCATGAGATTCAGGGCATGAGTTTTAGGGCAGGAGATTCAGGGCATGACTTTCAGGGCATGAGTTTCAGGACAGGAGATTCAGGGCATGAGTTTCAGGGCATGAGTTTCAGGGCATGAGATTCAGGGCATGAGATTCAGGGCTTCATTTTCAGGGCAGGAGATTCAGGGCAGGTGTTTCAGTGCAGGAGTTTCAGGGCACGAGATTCAGGGCATGAGATTCAGGGCATGAGTTTCAGGGCATGAGTTTCAGGGCAGGAGTTTCAGGGCATGTGATTCAAGGCGTGAGTTTCAGGATATGAGATTCATGGCATGAGTTTCAGTGCAGGTGTTTCAGGGCATGAGATTCAGGGCATGAGTTTCAGTGCATGAGTTTGGGGCAGGAGTTTCAAGGCATGAGATTCAGGGCATGAGTTTCAGTGCATGAGTTTGAGGGCAGTAGTTTCAGGGCATGAGATTCAGGGCATGAGATTCAGGGCAGGTATTTCAGGGCATGTAATTCAGGGCATGAGTTTCTGGGCATGAGATTCAGGGCATGATTTTCAGGGCAGGAGATTCAGGGCAGGTGTTTCAGTGCAGGAGTTTCAGGGCATGAGATTCAGGGCATGAGATTCAGGGCATGAGTTTCAGGACAGGAGATTCAGGGCATGAGTTTCAGGGCATGAGTTTCAGGGCATGAGATTCAGGGCATGAGATTCAGGGCCTCATTTTCAGGGCAGGAGATTCAGGGCAGGTGTTTCAGTGCAGGAGTTTCAGGGCACGAGATTCAGGGCATGAGATTCAGGGCATGAGATTCAGGGCATGAGTTTCAGGGCAGGAGTTTCAGGGCATGTGATTCAAGGCGTGAGTTTCAGGATATGAGATTCATGGCATGAGTTTCAGTGCAGGTGTTTCAGGGCATGAGATTCAGGGCATGAGTTTCAGTGCATGAGTTTGAGGGCAGGAGTTTCAAGGCATGAGATTCAGGGCATGAGTTTCAGTGCATGAGTTTGAGGGCAGGAGTTTCAGGGCATGAGATTCAGGCCATGAGTTTCAGGGCATGATATTCAGGGCAAGTATTTCAGGGCATGTAATTCAGGGCATAAGTTTCTGGGCCGATGATTTAGGGCATGAGTTTTAGGGCATGTGATTCGGGGCATGAGTTTCAGTGCATGAGTTTCAGGGCAGGAGTTTCAGGGTATGTGATTTAGGGCATGAGTTTCAGGGCATGAGATTCAGGGCTTGAGTTTCAGGGCATGAGGTTCAGGGCATGAGTTTCAGGGCATGAGATTCAGGGCTTGAGTTTCAGTGCAGGAACTTGAGGGCATGAGATTCAGTGCACGAGTTTCTGAGCATGAGATTCAGGGCATGAGATTCAGGGCATGAGTTTCAGGGCAGGGAGATTCAAGGCTGGTGTTTCAGTGCAGGAGTTTCAGGGCATGAGATTCAGGGCATGAGATTCAGGGCATGAGTTTCAGTGCATGAGTTTCAGGGCAGGAGTTTCAGGGTATGTGATTTAGGGCATGAGTTTCAGGGCATGAGATTCAGGGCTTGAGTTTCAGGGCATGAGGTTCAGGGCATGAGTTTCAGGGCATGAGATTCAGGGCATGAGTTTCAGTGGAGGAACTTGAGGGCATGAGATACAGTGCTCGAGTTTCAGAGCATGAGATTCAGGGCATGAGATTCAGGGCATGATTTTCAGGGCAGGAGATTCAGGCCAGGTGTTTTCAGTGCAGGCGTTTCAGGGCATGCGATTCAGGGCATGAGTTTCAGTGCAGGAACTTGAGGTAATGAGATTCAGTGCACGAGTTTCAGAGCGTGAGATTCAGGGCATGAGATTCAGGGCATGAGTTTCATGGCAGGAGATTCAGGGGCTGGTGTTTCAGTGCTGGAGTTTCAGGGCATGAGATTCAGGGCATGAGATTCAGGGCAGGAGATTCAGGGCAGGTGTTTCAGTGCAGGAGTTTCAGGGCATGAGATTCAGGGCATGAGATTCAGGGCATGAGTTTCAGGACAGGAGATTCAGGGCATGAGTTTCAGGGCATGAGTTTCAGGGCATGAGATTCGGGGCATGAGATTCAGGGCTTCATTTTCAGGGCAGGAGATTCAGGGCAGGTGTTTCAGTGCAGGAGTTTCAGGGCACGAGATTCAGGGCATGAGATTCAGGGCATGAGTTTCAGGGCATGAGTTTCAGGGCATGAGTTTCAGGTCAGGAGTTTCAGGGCATGTGATTCAAGGCGTGAGTTTCAGGATATGAGATTCATGGCATGAGTTTCAGTGCAGGTGTTTCAGGGCATGAGATTCAGGGCATGATTTCAGTGCATGAGTTTGAGGGCAGGAGTTTCAAGGCATGAGATTCAGGGCATGAGTTTCAGTGCATGAGTTTGAGGGCAGAAGTTTCAGGGCATGAGATTCAGGGCATGAGATTCAGGGCAGGTATTTCAGGGCATGTAATTCATGGCATGAGTTTCTGGGCATGAGATTCAGGGCATGATTTTCAGGGCAGGAGATTCAGGGCAGGTGTTTCAGTGCAGGAGTTTCAGGGTACGAGATTCAGGGCATGAGATTCAGGGCATGAGTTTCAGGGCATGAGTTTCAGGGCAGGAGTTTCAGGGCATGTGATTCAAGGCGTGAGTTTCAGGATATGAGATTCATGGCATGAGTTTCAGTGCAGGTGTTTCAGGGCATGAGATTCAGGGCATGAGTTTCAGTGCATGAGTTTGAGGGCAGGAGTTTCAGGGCATGAGATTCAGGGCATGAGATTCAGGGCAGGTATTTCAGGGCATGTAATTCAGGGCATGAGTTTCTGGGCAGATGATTCAGGGCATGAGTTTTAGGGCATGTGATTCAGGGCATGAGTTTCAGTGCATGAGTTTCAGGGCAGGAGTTTCAGGGTATGTGATGTAGGGCATGAGTTTCAGGGCATGAGATTCAGGGCTTGAGATTCAGGGCATGAGTTTCAGAGCATGAGATTCAGGACATGAAATTCAGGGCATGATTTTCAGGGCAGGAGATTCAGGCCAGGTGTTTCAGTGCAGGCGTTTCAGGGCATGCGATTCAGGGCATGAGTTTCAGGGCATGAGTTTCAGGGCATGCGTTTCAGGGCAGGAGCTTCAGGGCATGTGATTCAGGGCGTGAGTTTCAGGATATGAGATTCAGGGCATGAATTTCAGTGCAATGAGTTTGAGGGCAGGAGTTTCAAGGCATGAGATTCAGGGCATGAGTTTCAGTGCATGAGTTTGAGGGCAGGAATTTCAGGGCATGAGATTCAGGGCATGAGTTTCAAGGCATGAGATTCAGGGCATGAGTTTCAGTGCATGAGTTTGAGGGCAGGAGTTTCAAGGCAATAGATTCAGGGCGTGAGTTTCAGTGCATGAGTTTGAGGGCAGGAGTTTCAGGGCATGAGATTCAGGGCATGAGTTTCAGGACATGAGATTCAGCGCAGGTATTTCAGGGCATGTAATTCAGGGCATGAGTTTCTGGGCAGATGATTCAGGGCAGGAGTTTTAGGGCATGTGATTCAGGGCAAGAGTTTCAGTGCATGAGTTTCAGGGCAGGAGTTTCAGGGTATGTGATTTAGGGCATGAGTTTCAGGCCATGAGATTCAGGGCTTCAGTTTCAGGGCATGAGGTTCAGGGCATGAGTTTCAGGGCATGAGATTCAGGCCATGAGTTTCAGTGCAGGAACTTGAGGGCATGAGATTCAGTGCCGAGTTTCAGAGCATGAGATTCAGGGCATGAGATTCAGGGCATGATTTTCAGGGCAGGAGATTCAGGGCAGGTGTTTCAGTGCAGGAGTTTCAGGGCATGAGATTCAGGGCATGAGATTCAGGGCATGAGTTTCAGGACAGGAGATTCAGGCATGAGTTTCTGGGCATGAGTTGCAAGGCATGTAATTCAGGGCGTGAGTTTCAGGATATGAGATTCATGGCATGAGTTTCAGTGCAGGAGTTTCAGGGCATGAGATTCAGGGCATGAGTTTCAGTGCAGGAGTTTCAAGGCATGAGATTCAGGGCATGAGTTTCAGGGTAGGAGATTCAGGGCAGGAGTTTCAGGACAGCGATTCAGGGCATGAGTTTCAGTGCAGGAACTTGAGGTAATGAGATTTAGTGCACGAGTTTCAGAGCGTGAGATTCAGGGCATGAGATTCAGGGCATGAGTTTCAGGGCTGGAGATTCAGGGCTAGTGTTTCAGTGCAGGAGTTTCAGGGCATGAGATTCAGGGCATGAGATTCAGGGCATGAGTTTTAGGATAGGAGATTCAGGGCATGACTTTCAGGGCATGAGTTTTAGGGCTGGAGTTTCAGGGCATGTAATTCAGGGCGTGAGTTTCAGGATATGAGATTCATGGCATGAGTTTCAGTGCAGGAGTTTCAGGGCATGAGATTCAGGGCATGAGTTTCAGGGCATGATATTCAGGGCAGGTATTTCAGGCCATGTAATTCAGGGCATGAGTTTCTGGGCAGATGATTCAGGGCAGGAGTTTTAGGGCATGTGATTCAGGGCATGAGTTTCAGTGCATGAGTTTCAGTGCAGGAGTTTCAGGGCATGAGATTCAGGGCATGAGTTTCAGGGCATGAGATTCAGGGCAGGTATTTCAGGGCATGAGTTTCTGGGCAGATGATTCTGGGCAGGAGTTTTAGGGCATGTGATTCAGGGCATGAGTTTCAGTGCATGAGTTTCAGGGCAGGAGTTTCAGGGTATGTGATTTAGGGCATGAGTTTCAGGGCATGAGATTCAGGGCTTGAGTTTCAGGGCATGAGGTTCAGGGCATGAGTTTCAGGGCATGAGATTCAGGGCATGAGTTTCAGTGGAGGAACTTGAGGGCATGAGATTCAGTGCACGAGTTTCAGAGCATGAGATTCAGGGCATGAGATTCAGGGCCTGATTTTCAGGGCAGGAGATTCAGGGCAGGTGTTTCAGTACAGGAGTTTCAGGGCATGACATTCAGGGCATGAGATTCGAGGCATGAGTTTCAGGGCATGCGATTCAGGGCAGGAGTTTCAGGGCTGGAGTTTCAGGGCATGTGATTCAGGGCGTGAATTTCAGGATATGAGATTCATGGCATGAGTTTCAGGGCATGAGATTCAGGGCATGAGTTTCAGTGCAGGAATTTCAGGGTATGAGATTCAGGGCATGAGTTTCAGGGTAGGAGATTCAGGGCAGGAGTTTCAGGACATGCGATTCAGGGCATGAGTTTCAGTGCAGGAACTTGAGGTAATCAGATTCAGTGCACGAGTTTCAGAGCGTGAGATTCAGGGCATGAGATTCAGGGCATGAGTTTCATGGCAGGAGATTCAAGGCTGGTGTTTCAGTGCTGGAGTTTCAGGGCATGAGATTCAGGTCATGAGTTTCAGGGCATGAGTTTCAGGGCATGCGTTTCAGGGCAGGAGTTTCAGGGCATGTGATTCATCGCGTGAGTTTCAGGATATGAGATTCAGGGCATGAATTTCAGTGCATGAGTTTGAGGGCAGGAGTTTCAAGGCATGAGATTCAGGGCATGAGTTTCAGTGCATAAGTTTGAGGGCAGGAATTTCGGGGCATGAGATTCAGGGCATGAGTTTCAAGGCATGAGATTCAGGGCATGAGTTTCAGTGCATGAGTTTGAGGGCAGGAGTTTCAAGGCATGAGATTCAGGGGAGGAGTTTCAGTGCATGAGATTTAGGGCAGGAGTTTCAGGGCATGAGATTCAGGGCATGAGTTTCAGGGCATGAGATTCAGGGCATGAGTTTCAGGGCATGGGTTTCAGTGCAGGAGTTTCAGGGCATGAGATTCAGGGAATAGATTTTATTACAGGAGATTCAGGGCTTGAGTTTCAGGGCATGAGTTTCAGGGCAGGAGTTTCAGGGCATGTAATTCAGGGCGTGAGTTTCAGGATATGAGATTCATGGCATGTGTTTCAGTGCAGGAGTTTCAGGGCATTAGATTCAGGGCATGAGTTTCAGGGCATGAGATTCAGGGCAGGTATTTCAGGGCATGTAATTCAGGGCATGAGTTTCTGGGCAGATGATTCAGGGCAGGAGTTTTAGGGCATGTGATTCAGGGCATGAGTTTCAGTGCATGAGTTTCAGTGCAGAAGTTTCAGGGCATGAGATTCAGGGCATGAGTTTCAGGGCATGAGATTCAGGGCAGGTATTTCAGGGCATGTAATTCAGGGCATGAGTTTCTGGGCAGATAATTCAGGGCAGGAGTTTTAGGGCATGTGATTGAGGGCATGAGTTTCAGTGCATGAGTTTCAGGGCAGGAGTTTCAGGGTATGTGATTTAGGGCGTGACTTTCAGGGCATGAGATTCAGGGCTTAAGTTTCAGGGCATGAGTTTCAGTGCAGGAACTTGAGGGCTTGAGATTCAGTGCACGAGTTTCAGAGCATGAGATTCAGGGCATGAGATTCAGGGCAGGAATTTTAGGGCATGTGATTCAGGGCATGAGTTTCAGAGCATAAGTTTCAGTGCAGGCGTTTCTGGGCATGAGATTCCGGGCATGAGTTTCAGGGCATGAGATTCAGGGCAGGTATTTCAGGGCATGTAATTCAGGGCATGAGTTTCAGTGCATGAGTTTCAGGGCGAGAGTTTCAGGGTATGAGATTTAGGGCATGAGTTTCAGGGCATGAGATTCAGGGCTTGAGTTACAGGGCATGAAGTTCAGGGCATGAGTTTCAGGGCATGAGATTCAGGGCATGAGTTTCAGTGCAGGAACTTGAGGGCATGAGATTCAGTGCACGAGTTTCAGAGCATGAGATTCAGGGCATGAGATTCAGGGCATGATTTTCAGGGCAGGAGATTCAGGGCAGGTGTTTCAGTACAGGAGTTTCAGGGCATGAGATTCAGGACATGAGATTCGGGGCATGAGTTTCAGGGCATGAGTTTCAGGGCATGAGATTCAGGGCAGGAGTTTCAGGGCATGTGATTCAGGGCGTGAGTTTCAGGATATGAGATTCATGGCATGAGTTTCAGTGCAGAAGTTTCAGGGCAAGTGATTCAGGGCATGAGTTTCAGGGTAGGTGATTCAGGGCAGGAGTTTCAGGACATTTGATTCAGGGCATGAGTTTCAGTGCAGGAACTGGAGGTCGTGAGATTCAGTGCAAGAGTTTCAGAGCGTGAGATTCAGGGCATGAGATTCAGGGCATGAGTTTCAGGGCAGGAGATTCAGGGCAGGTGTTTCAGTGCAGGAGTTTCAGGGCATGAGATTCAGGGCATAAGATTCAGGCATGAGTTTTAGGACAGGAGATTCAGGGCATGAGTTTCAGGGCATGAGTTTCAGGGCATGAGTTTCAGGGCAGGAGTTTTAGGGCATGTGATTCAGGGCATGAGTTTGAGTGCATGAGTTCCAGGGCAGGAGTTTCAGGGTATGTGATTTATGGCATGAGTTTCAGGGCATGAGATTCAGTGCACGATTTTCAGAGCATGAGATTCAGGGCATGAGATTCAGGGCAGGTGTTTCAGAGCAGGCGTTTCAGGGCATGAGATTCAGGGCATGAGATTCAGGGCATGAGTTTCAGGGCATGAGTTTCAGGGCATGCGTTTCAGGGCAGGAGTTTCAGGGCATGTGATTCAGGGCGTGAGTTTCAGGATATGAGATTCAGGGCATGAGCTTCAGTGCATGAGTTTGAGGGCAGGAGTTTCAAGGCATGAGATTCAGGGCATGAGTTTCAGTGCATGAGTTTGAGGGCAGGAATTTCAGGGCATGAGATTCAGGGCATGAGTTTCAAGGCATGAGATTCAGGGCATGAGTTTCAGTGCATGAGTTTGAGGGCAGGAGTTTCAAGGCATGAGATTCAGGGCATGAGTTTCAGTGCATGAGTTTGAGGGCAGGAGTTTCAGGGCATGAGATTCAAGGCATGAGTTTCAGGGCATGAGATTCAGGGCAGGTATTTCAGGGCATGTAATTCAGGGCATGAGTTTCTTGGCAGTTGATTCAGGGCAGGAATTTTAGGGCATGTGATTCAGGGCATGAGTTTCAGTGCATGAGTTTCAGGGCAGGAGTTTCAGGGTGTGTGATTTAGGGCATGAGTTTCAGGGCATGAGATTCAGGGCTTGAGTTACAGGGCATGAGGTTCAAGGCATGAGTTTCAGGGCATGAGATTCAGGGCATGAGTTTCAGTGCAGGAATTTGAGGGCATGAGATTCAGTGCACGAGTTTCAGAGCATGAGATTCAGGGCATGAGATTCAGGGCATGAGTTTCAGGACAGGCGATTCAGGGCATGAGTTTCAGGGCAGGAGTTTCAGGGCATGTGATTCAGGGCGTGAGTTTCAGGATATGAGATTCATGGCATGAGTTTCAGTGCAGAAGTTTCAGGGCAAGTGATTCAGGGCATGAGTTTCAGGGTAGGTGATTCAGGGCAGGAGTTTCAGGACATTTGATTCAGGGCATGAGTTTCAGTGCAGGAACTGGAGGTCGTGAGATTCAGTGCAAGAGTTTCAGAGCGTGAGATTCAGGGCATGAGATTCAGGGCATGAGTTTCAGGGCAGGAGATTCAGGGCAGGTGTTTCAGTGCAGGAGTTTCAGGGCATGAGATTCAGGGCATAAGATTCAGGCATGAGTTTTAGGACAGGAGATTCAGGGCATGAGTTTCAGGGCATGAGTTTCAGGGCATGAGTTTCAGGGCAGGAGTTTTAGGGCATGTGATTCAGGGCATGAGTTTGAGTGCATGAGTTCCAGGGCAGGAGTTTCAGGGTATGTGATTTATGGCATGAGTTTCAGGGCATGAGATTCAGGGCATGAGTTTCAGGGCATGCGTTTCAGGGCAGGAGTTTCAGGGCATGTGACTCAGGGCGTGAGTTTCAGGATATGAGATTCAGGGCATGAGCTTCAGTGCATGAGTTTGAGGGCAGGAGTTTCAAGGCATGA
>NW_027275102.1:0-68405 GCF_030028105.1 Mobula birostris
TATAGGGGAAGCTATGAGAGGTGAGCAAAAACACGACGATACAGGGGAAGCTATGAGAGGTGAGCAATAACACAGCGATAGTGAATCTATGGGATGTGCGCAAAAAGACAGCGATTTAGGGGAAGGAATGAGAGGTGCGCAAGGCACAGTGATATAGGGGATGTATGGGAGGTGCGTGAATACACAGCGATATAGGGAACGTGATGAGATGTGCATGAAAACGCAGCGATATTAGGGAAGTTATGAGAGGTGCACAAATTCACAGCGATATAGGAGAAGTTATGAGAGGTGTGTGAAAACACAGCGATATAGGAAAGGTATGAGAGGTGCACGAAAACAGCGATATAGGTGAAGGAATGGCAGGTGCGCGAAACCAGGGCGATATAGGTGAATGACTGCGAGGAGCACGAAAACAGGGCGATATAGGGGAAGATATGAGAGGTGCGCGAAGGCACAGCGTAATAGGGGATGCTATGGGAGGTGCGCGAATACACAGCGATATAGGGGACGTTATGAGATGTGCATAACAATACAGCGATATAAGGGAAGTTATAAGAGGTGCGCAAAAATACGGCGATGTAGGGGAAGCTATGAGAGGTGAGCAATAACACAGCGATAGAGGTGAATCTATACGATGTGCGCGAAAAGACAGCGATATAGGGAAAGGTATGAGAGGTGTGTGAAAACACAGCGATATAGGGGACGGTATGAGAGGTGTGTTAAAACACAGCGATATAGGGGACGGTACGAGATGTGCATGAGTACACGGCGATAGTCGGGAAACCATGAGTGTTGTGTGAAAACAGGGCGATATAGAGGAAGTTATGAGAGGTGAGCAAAAGTACGGCGATATAGGGGACGTTATGAGATGTGCATGAAAACACGGCGATATACGGAAAGGTATGAGAGGTGCACGAAGGCACAGCGATATAGGGGATGCTATGGGAGGTGCGCAAAAACAGAGCGATATAGGGGACGGTATGAGATGTGTATGAAAACACGGCGATATATGGGAAGCTATGAGAGCTGCGCGAAAACACAGCGATATAGGGGAAAGTATGAGAGGTGCGCGAAAACTTGGCATTACAGGCAAATGCATCAGAGGTGCGAGAAAAGACAGCGATGTAGGGGAAGACATGAGAGCTGCGCAAAAACAGGGCAATATAATGGAAGCTATGGGATGTGCGCAAAAACAGGGCGATGTAGGGGAAGTTAAGAGAGCTGCTCGAAAGCAGAGCGATATAGGGGAATCTATGGGACGTGCGCGAAAACACACTGATATAGGGGAAGGTTAAGAGATGTGCGAGAACACGGCGATATAGGGGAAATTATGAGAGGTGCGCAAAAACACGGCGATACGGGAGAATGTATCAGACGTGCGAGGAAACACAGCGAAATAGGGGAAGTAATGAGAGGAGCAAAAACATAGCGATCTCGCTGAAGACATGAGAGGTGCACGAAAACACGGCGATATGGGGGAAACTATGAGAGGTGAGCAAAAACACTGCGATACAGGGGAAGCTATGAGAGGTGAGCAATAACACAGCGATAAAGGTGAATCTATGGATGAGCGCGAAAAGACAGCGATATAGGGGATGCTATGGGAGGTGCGTGAATACACAGCGATATAGGGAACGTGATGAGATGTGCATGAAAACGCAGCGATATTAGGGAAGGTATCAGAGGTGCACAAAAACACAGCGATATAGGGGACGGTATGAGATGTGCATGAATACACGGCGATAGACGGGAAACAATGAGAGGTGTTCAAAAACACAGCGATATAGGGAAAGTTATGAGAGGTGCGTGAAAACACAATGATATAGGGGAAGGTATGAGAGGAGCGTGAAAACAGGGCGATATAGGGGAGGTTATGAGAGATGCGTGGAAACCCAGCGATATAGGGGAGATTATGAGATGTGCATGAAAACACGGCGATATAGGGGAAGGTATGAGAGGTGCGCGAATGCACAGCGATATAGGGGATGTTATGGGAGGTGCACGAATACACAGCGAAATAGGGGATGTTATGAGATGTGCATGAAAACACAGCGATATAGGGGAAGGTCTGAGAGGTGCACGAATACGCAGCGATACAAGGGAAGGTATAGGAGGTGCGAGAAAACAGGGCGGTATAGGGGAATGTATGAGAGGTGCACGAAGGCACAGCGATATAGGGGATGCTATGGGAGGTGCGTGAAAACACAGTAATATAGGAGACGGTATGAGATGTGTATAAAAACACGGCGATATAGGGGGAGGTATCAGATTTGCGAGAAAACACAGCGATATAGGGGAAGTATTGAGAGGAGCGAAAACATAGCGATCAAGGTGAAGACATGAGAGATGCGCGAAAACACGGCGATATGGGGAAAGATATGAGAGGTGAGCAAAAACACGGCGATACAGGGGAAGCTATGAGAGGTGAGCAATAACCCAGCGATAAAGGTGAATCTATGGGATGTGCACGAAAAGACAGCGATATAGGAGAAGCTATGAGAGGTGCGCAAGGCACAGCGATATAGGTGATGCTGTGGGAGGTGCGTGAATACACAGCAATATAGGGAACGTGATGAGATGTGCATGAAAACGCAGCGATATTAGGGAAGGTATGAGAGGTGCACAAAAACACAGCGATATAGGAAAAGTTATGAGAGGTGTGCGAAAACACAGCGATATAGGGGAAGGTATGGGAGGTGCACGAATACACAGCGATATGGGGACGTTATGAGATGTGCATAAAAACACGGCGATATTGGGGAAGTTATGAGAGGTGAGCAATAATACAGCAATATAGCAGAAGTTATTAGAGGTGCGTGAAAACACAGCGATATAGGGGGAGGTATGAGAGGTACACGAAAACACAGCAATGTAGGGGAAGGTATGGGAGGTGCTCGAAAGCTTGGTGAGAAAGGGGAAGTTATGAGAGGTGCGTGAAAACCCAGCGATATAGGAGACGTTATGAGATGTGCATGAAAACACGGCGTTACAGGGGAAGGTATGAGAGGTGCACGAAAATGCAGCGTTATAAGGGCAGGTATAGGAGGTGCGTGATAACAGGGCGCTATAGGGGAAGGTATGAGAGGTGCACAAAAGCACATTCCATATAGGGGATGCTATGGTAGGTGAGCAAAAACACAGCGATATAGGAGACGGTATGCGATGTGCATAAAAACGTGGCGATATAGGGGGAGGTATGAGAGGTGCGTGTAAACACGGCGATATAGGGGAAAGTATAAGAGGTGCGCGAAAACTTGGCATTACAAGGGAATGCATCAGAGGTGCCAGAAAACACAGCGATGTAGTGGAATACATGAGAGGTGCGCGAAAACAGGGCAATATAGTGGAAGCTATGGGACGTGCATGAAAATGGGCGATATAGGGTAAGGTATAAGAGGTTCACGAAAACACAGCGATATAGGGGACACAATGGGACGTTCGCGAAAACACAGTGATATAGGGGAAGGTATGAGAGGTGTGCAAGAACACGGCGATACGGGCGAATGTATCAGATGTGCGAGAAAACACAGCGATATAGGGGAAGTATTGAGAGGAGCGAAAACATAGCGATCTAGGTGAAGACATGAGAGGTGCGCAAAAACACGGCGATATGGGGGAAGCTATGAGAGGTGAGCAAAAACACGGCGATACAGGGGAAGCTATGAGAGGTGAGCAATAACACAGCGATAAAGGTGAATCTATGGGATGTGCGCGAAAAGACAGCGATATAGCCGAAGCTATGAGAGGTGCGCAAGGCACAGCGATATAGGGGATGCAATGGGAGGTGCGTGAATACACAGCGATATAGGGGACGTGATGAGATGTGCATGAAAAGGCAGCCATATTAGGGAAGTTATGAGAGGTGCACTAAAACACAGCGATATAGGCGACGTTACGAGAGGTGTGTGAAAACACAGCGATATAGGGAAGATATGAGAGGTGTACGAAAACACGGCGATACAGGGGAAGTTATGAGAGGTGCGCATTAATACAGCAATATAGGAGAATTTATTAGCGGTGCGTGAAAACACAGCAATATAGGGGGAGGTATGAGAGGTACACGAAAACACAGCGATATAGGAGAAGGTATGGCAGGTGCTCGAAAGCAGGGTGATATAGCGGAAGTTATGAGAGGTGCGTGAAAACTCAGCGATATAGGGGACGTTATGAGATGTGCATGAAAACACGGCGATATAGGGGAAGGTATGAGAGGTGCACGAAAAGACAGCGATATAGGGGAAGGTACGAGAGATGCACGAAAACACAGCGATATCAGGGAAGGTATGGGAGCTGCGCGAAAACAGCGCAATATAGGGGAAGGTATGAGAAGTGCACTAAAACACAGCGATACAGGGGAAGGAATGGGAGGTGCGCGAAAACAGGGTGATATCGGGGAAGGTAAGAGAGGTGCGCAAAGGCACAGCAATATAGGGGATGCTATGGGAGGTGTGCAAAAACACAGTGAAATAGGGGAATACATGAGAGGTGCGCAAAAACAGGGCAATATAGTGGAAGCTATGGAATGTGCGCGACAACACGGAGATACAGGGGAATGCATCAGAGGTGCGAGAAAACACAGCGATATAGAGAACGCTATGGGAACTGCGCGAAAACACAGTGATTTAGGGGAAGGTATGAGAGGTCTGCGAGAACACGGCGATATGGGGAAATTATAAGAGGTGCACGAAAACACAGCGATATAGGGGACAGTATGAGACGAGCGCGAATACACGGCGGTATTGGAGAAGCCATGAGAGGTGCGTGAAAACACAGCGATATAGGGGAAATTATAGGAGGAGTGCGAAAACAGGGCGATATAGGTGACGGTATGAGATGTGTATGAAAACACGATGATATAGGGGAAAGTATGAGAGGTGCGCGAAAACTTGGCGTTACATGGGAATGCATCAGAAGTGCGAAAAAACACAGCGATGTAGGGGAAGACATGAGAGGTGCGCGAAAACAGGGCAATATAGTGGAAGCTATGGAATGTGCGCGAAAACAGGGCGATATGGGGAAGGTATGAGAGGTGTGCGAGAACACAGCGATATAGGGTACTCTATGGGAGGTGCGCGAATACACAGCGACATAGGGGACGTTAAGAGATGTGCATGAAAACACGACGATATTGGGCAAGCCATGAGAGGTGCACAAAAATACAGCGATATAGGAGAAGTTATGAGAGGTGCGTGAAAACACAGCGATATATGGGGAGGTATGAGAGGTGCACGAAAACACAGCGATATAGGGGAATGTATGGGAGATGCGCGAAAACAGGGCTATATAGGGGAAGGTAATAGAGGTGCGCGAAGGCACAGCAATATAGGGGATGCTATGGGAAGTGCATGAAAACACAGCGATATAGGGGAATGTATGGGAAGTGCGCGAAAACAGGGCGATATAGGGGAAGGCAAGAGAGGTGTGCGAAGGCACTGCTATATAGGGGATGCTATGGGAGGTGCGCGAAAACACAGTGATATAGGAGAAGACATGAGAGGTGCACAAAAGCAGGGCAATATAGTGGAAGCTATGGGATGTGCCCGAAAACACGGCGATGCAGGGGAATGCATCAGAGGTGCGAGAAAACACAGCGATATAGGGAACGCTATGGGACGTGCGCAAAAACACAGTGATATAGGGGAAGGTATGAGAGGTCTGTGAGAACACGGCGATATAGGAGAAATTATAAGAGGTGTGCGAAAGCATGGTGATACAGGGGAATGTTTCAGAGGTGCGAGAAAACACAGCGATATAGGGGAATTAATGATTGGAGCGAAAACATAGCGATATAGGTGAAGACATGCGAGGTGTGCGAAAAAACGGTGATATAGGGGAAGCTATGAGAGATGAGCAATAACACAGCGATAAAGGTGAAGCTATGGGATGTGCGCAAAAAGACAGCGATATAGGGGAAGGTATGAGAGGTGTGCAAAAACAGAGATGTAGGCGAAGCTATGGGAGGTGCGCGAAAACACAGCGATATAGGGGACGGTATGAGACGTGCACGAAGGCACAGCTATATAGGGGCTGCTATGGGAGGTGCGCGAAAACACAGTGATATAGGGGACGGTATGAGATGTGTCTGAAAACATGGTGATATAGGGGAAGCTATAAGAGGTACACGAAAACACGGCGATATAGGGGAAAGTATGAGAGGTGCGCGAAAACTTGGCGTTACATGGGAATGCATCAGAAGTGCGAGAAAACGCAGTGATGTAGGGGACGACATGAGAGTTCCGTGAAAACAGGGCAATATAGTGGAAGCTATGGGATGTGCGCGAAAACAGGGCGATATAGGGGAAGGTATGAGAGGTGCGCGAAAACATAGCGATATAGGGGACGCTATGGGACGTGCGCGAAAACACAATGATATAGGGGAAGGTATGAGAGGTGCACAAAAACACAGAGATATAGGGGAAGTTATGAGAGGTGCGCAAAAATACAGCAATGTAGGAGAAGTTATGAGAGGTGTGTGAAAACACAGCGATATAGGGGAAGGTATGAGAGGTGCGTGAAAACGGCGATATAGGGGAAGGTATGAGAGGTGCGCAAACGCACAGCGATATAGGGGATGCTATGGGAGGTGCGTGAAAACACAGCGATATAGGGGAAGGTATGAGAGGTGCGCGAAAAGACAGCGATATAGGGGAAGGTACGAGAGATGCACGAAAACACAGCGATATAGGAGAAGGTATGAGAGGTGCGCGAAAAGACAGCGATATAGGGGAAGGTACGAGAGATGCACGAAAACACAGCGATATCGGGGAAGGTATGGAAGCTGCGCGAAAACAGCACAATATAGGGGAAGGTATGAGATGTGCACTAAAACACAGCGATACAGGGGAAGGAATGGGAGGTGCGCGAAAACAGGGCGATATAGGGGAAGGTATGAGAGGTGCGCGAAAAAACAGCGATATAGGGGACGCTATGGGACGTGCGCGAAAACACAGTGATATAGAGGAAGGTATGACAGGTGTGCGAGAATACAGCGATGTAGGGGAAATTATGAGAGGTGCGTGACAACACGGCGATGCAGGGGAATGTATCAGAGGTGTGAGAAAACACAGCGATATAATGGAAGTAATGACACGAGCGAAAACATAGCGATATAGGTGAAGACATGAGAGGTGCGTGAAAACACAGTGAGATAGGGGAAATTATGAGAGGTGAGCAATAACACAGCGATCAAGATGAAGCTATGGGATGTGCGCAAAAAGACAGCGATATAGGGGAATGCATGAGAGGTGCGCGACAACGCAGCGATATAAGGGACAGTATGAGATGTGCATGAATACACGGCAATATTGGGGAAGCCATGAGAGATGCGCGAAAACACAGCAATATAGGGGAAGGTATGAGAGGTGCACGAAAACACAACGATAAAAGGGAAGGTATGGGAAGTGCGCGAAAACAGGACGATATAGGGGAAGGAATGAGATGTGCGCGAAGGCACAGCGATATAGGGGATTCTATGGGAGGTGCGCGAACACACAGCAATATGGGGGACGTTATGAGATGTGATTGAAAACACGGCGATATAGGGGAAGGTATGAGAGGTGCGCAAAAATACAGCGATATAGGAGAAGTTATGAGAGGTGCGTGAAAACACAGCGATATAGGGGAAGGTATGAGAGGTGCGCGAAAACACAGTGATATAGGGGAAGACATGAGAGTGCTCGAAAACAGGGCTATATAGTGGAAGCTATGGGATATGCGCGAAAACATGGCGATACAGGGAAAGGTATGAGAGGTGCCCGAAAACACAGCGATACAGGGGATGCTATGGGACGTGCGTGAAAACACAGTGATATAGTGGAAGGTATGAGAGGTGTGCAAGAACATGGCTATATAGGGGAAATTATGAGAGGTCCACGAAAACACGGCGATATATGAGAAGTTATGAGAAGTGAGTGAAAACACAGCGATATAGGGGAAGGTATGAGAGGTGCGCGAAAACACAGCGACGTGGGCGTAGCTATGGGAGGTTCGCGAAAGCACAGCGATATAAGGGACGGTATGAGATGTGCATGAATACACGGCAATATTGGGGAAGCCATGAGAGATGCGCGAAAACACAGCAATATAGGGGAAGGTATGAGAGGTGCACGAAAACACAATGATAAAAGGGAAGGTATGAGAGGTGTGCGAAAACAGGACGATATAGGGGAAGGTATGAGTTGTGCACGAAGGCACAGCGATATAGGGGATTCTATGGGAAGTGCGCGAATACACAGCAATATGGGGGACACTATGAGATGTGATTGAAAACACGGCGATATAGGGGAAGGTATGAGAGGTGTGCAAAAATACAGCGATATAGGAGAAGTTATGAGAGGTGCGTGAAAACACAGCGATATAGGGGAAGGTATGACAGGTGCACGAAAACACAGCGATATAGAGGAAGGTATGGGAGGTGCGCGAAAACACAGTGATATAGGGGAAGACATGAGAGTGCTCGAAAACAGGGCTATATAGTGGAAGCTATGGGATATGAGCGAAAACATGGCGATACAGGGAAAGGAATGAGAGGTGCCCGAAAACACAGCGATATGGGGGAAGGTATGGATGGTGCGCGAAAACAGGGCGATATAGGGGAAGTTATGAGAGATGCGCGAAGGCATAGCAATATAGGGGATGCTATGGGAGGTGCGCAAAAACACAGTGAAATAGGGGAAGACATGAGAGGTGCGCAAAAACAGGGCAATATAGTGGAAGCTATGGGATGTGCGCGACAACACGGAGATACAGGGGAATGCATCAGAGGTGCGAGAAAACACAGCGATATAGAGAACGCTATGGGAACTGCGCGAAAACACAGTGATTTAGGGGAAGGTATGAGAGGTCTGCGAGAACACGGCGATATGGGGAAATTATAAGAGGTGCACGAAAACACAGCGATATAGGGGACAGTATGAGACGAGCGCGAATACACGGCGGTATAGGAGAAGCCATGAGAGGTGCGTGAAAACACAGCGATATAGGGGAAATTATAGGAGGAGCGCGAAAACAGGGCGATATAGGTGACGGTATGCGATGTGTATGAAAACACGATGATATAGGGGAAAGTATGAGAGGTGCGCGAAAACTTGGCGTTACATGGGAATGCATCAGAAGTGCGAAAAAACACAGCGATGTAGGGGAAGACATGAGAGGTGCGCGAAAACAGGGCAATATAGTGGAAGCTATGGAATGTGCGCGAAAACAGGGCGATATGGGGAAATTATAAGAGGTGCACGAAAACACAGCGATATAGGGGACAGTATGAGACGAGCGCGAATACACGGCGGTATTGGAGAAGCCATGAGAGGTGTGTGAAAACACAGCGATATAGGGGAAATTAGAGGAGGAGCGCGAAAACAGGGCGATATAGGTGACGGTATGAGATGTGTATGAAAACACGATGATATAGGGGAAAGTATGAGAGGTGCGCGAAAACTTGGCGTTACATGGGAATGCATCAGAAGTGCGAAAAAACACAGCGATGTAGGGGAAGACATGAGAGGTGCGCGAAAACAGGGCAATATAGTGGAAGCTATGGAATGTGCGCGAAAACAGGGCGATATGGGTAAGGTATGAGAGGTGTGCGAGAACACAGCGATATAGGGTACTCTATGGGAGGTGCGCGAATACACAGCGACATAGGGGACGTTAAGAGATGTGCATGAAAACACGACGATATTGGGCAAGCCATGAGAGGTGCACAAAAATACAGCGATATAGGAGAAGTTATGAGAGGTGCGTGAAAACACAGCGATATATGGGGAGGTATGAGAGGTGCACGAAAACACAGCGATATAGGGGAATGTATGGGAGATGCGCGAAAACAGGGCTATATAGGGGAAGGTAATAGAGGTGCGCGAAGGCACAGCAATATAGGGGATGCTATGGGAAGTGCATGAAAACACAGCGATATAGGGGAATGTATGGGAAGTGCGCGAAAACAGGGCGATATAGGGGAAGGCAAGAGAGGTGTGCGAAGGCACTGCTATATAGGGGATGCTATGGGAGGTGCGCGAAAACACCGTGATATAGGAGAAGACATGAGAGGTGCACAAAAGCAGGGCAATATAGTGGAAGCTGTGGGATGTGCCGGAAAACACGGCGATACAGGGGAATGCATCAGAGGTGCGAGAAAACACAGCGATATAGGGAACGCTATGGGACGTGCGCAAAAACACAGTGATATAGGGGAAGGTATGAGAGGTCTGTGAGAACACGGCGATATAGGAGAGATTATAAGAGGTGTGCGAAAGCATGGTGATACAGGGGAATGTTTCAGAGGTGCGAGAAAACACAGCGATATAGGGGAAGTATTGAGAGGAGCGAAAACATAGCGATCTAGGTGAAGACATGAGAGGTGCGCAAAAACACGGCGATATGGGGGAAGCTATGAGAGGTGAGCAAAAACACGGCGATACAGGGGAAGCTATGAGAGGTGAGCAATAACACAGCGATAAAGGTGAATCTGTGGGATGTGCACGAAAAGACAGCGATATAGGCGAAGCTATGAGAGGTGCGCAAGGCACAGCGATATAGGGGATGCAATGGGAGGTGCGTGAATACACAGCGATATAGGGGACGTGATGAGATGTGCATGAAAAGGCAGCGATATTAGGGAAGTTATGAGAGGTGCACTAAAACACAGCGATATAGGAGACGTTACGAGAGGTGTGTGAAAACACAGCGATATAGGGAAGATATGAGATGTGTAAGAAAACACGGCGATACAGGGGAAGTTATGAGAGGTGCGCATTAATACAGCAATATAGGAGAATTTATTAGCGGTGCGTGAAAACACAGCAATATAGGGGGAGGTATGAGAGGTACACGAAAACACAGCGATATAGGGGAAGGTATGGCAGGTGCTCGAAAGCAGGGTGATATAGGGGAAGTTATGAGAGGTGCGTGAAAACTCAGCGATATAGGGGACGTTATGAGATGTGCATGAAAGCACGGCGATATGGGGGAAGGTATGAGAGGTGCGCGAAAAGACAGCGATATAGGGGAAGGTACGAGAGATGCACGAAAACACAGCGATATCGGGGAAGGTATGGGAGCTGCGCGAAAACAGCGCAATATAGGGGAAGGTATGAGAGGTGCACTAAAACACAGCGATACAGGGGAAGGAATGGGAGGTGCACGAAAACAGGGCGATATAGGGGAAGGTATGAGAGGTGCGCGAAAAAACAGCGATATAGGGGACGCTATGGGACGTGCGCGAAAACACAGTGATATAGAGGAAGGTATGACAGGTGTGCGAGAATACAGCGATGTAGGGGAAATTATGAGAGGTGCGTGACAACACGGCGATGCAGGGGAATGTATCAGAGGTGTGAGAAAACACAGCGATATAATGGAAGTAATGACACGAGCGAAAACATAGCGATATAGGTGAAGACATGAGAGGTGCGTGAAAACACAGTGAGAGAGGGGAAATTATGAGAGGTGAGCAATAACACAGCGATAAAGATGAAGCTATGGGATGTGCGCAAAAAGACAGCGATATAGGGGAATGTATGAGAGGTGCGCGACAACGCAGCGATATAAGGGACAGTATGAGATGTGCATGAATACACGGCAATATTGGGGAAGCCATGAGAGATGTGCGAAAACACAGCAATATAGGGGAAGGTATGAGAGGTGCACGAAAACACAACGATAAAAGGGAAGGTATGGGAAGTGCGCGAAAACAGGACGATATAGGGGAAGGAATGAGATGTGCGCGAAGGCACAGCGATATAGGGGATTCTATGGGAGGTGCGCGAACACACAGCAATATGGGGGACGTTATGAGATGTGATTGAAAACACGGCGATATAGGGGAAGGTATGAGAGGTGCGCAAAAATACAGCGATATAGGAGAAGTTATGAGAGGTGCGTGAAAACACAGCGATATAGGGGAAGGTATGAGAGGTGCTCGAAAACACAGCGATATAGGGGAAGACATGAGAGTGCTCGAAAACAGGGCTATATAGTGGAAGCTATGGGATATGCGCGAAAACATGGCGATACAGGGAAAGGTATGAGAGGTGCCCGAAAACACAGCGATACAGGGGATGCTATGGGACGTGCGTGAAAACACAGTGATATAGTGGAAGGTATGAGAGGTGTGGAAGAACATGGCTATATAGGGGAAATTATGAGAGGTCCACGAAAACACGGCGATATATGAGAAGTTATGAGAAGTGAGTGAAAACACAGCGATATAGGGGAAGGTATGAGAGGTGCGCGAAAACACAGCGACGTGGGCGTAGCTATGGGAGGTTCGCGAAAGCACTGCGATATAAGGGACGGTATGAGATGTGCATGAATACACGGCAATATTGGGGAAGCCATGAGAGATGCGCGAAAACACAGCAATATAGGGGAAAGTATGAGAGGTGCACGAAAACACAACGATAAAAGGGAAGGTATGGGAGGTGTGCGAAAACAGGACGATATAGGGGAAGGTATGAGTTGTGCACGAAGGCACAGCGATATAGGGGATTCTATGGGAAGTGCGCGAATACACAGCAATATGGGGGACACTATGAGATGTGATTGAAAACACGGCGATATAGGGGAAGGTATGAGAGGTGTGCAAAAATACAGCGATATAGGAGAAGTTATGAGAGGTGCGTGAAAACACAGCGATACAGGGGAAGGTATGAGAGGTGCACGAAAACACAGCGATATAGAGGAAGGTATGGGAGGTGTGCAAAAACACAGCGGTATACGGAAATGCATGAGAGGTGCACGAAAACAGCGATATAGGTGAAGGAATGGGAGGTGCGCGAAAACAGAGCGATATTTGGGAAGGTTTGAGAGGTGCACGAAAGCACAGTGATATAAGGGAAGCTATGGTAGGTGCGCGAATATACAGCGATATAGAGGACGTTATGAGATGTGCATGACAACACGGCGATATAGGGGAAGCTATGAGAGGTGAGCAATAACACGGCGATAAAGGTGAATCTATGGGATGTGCGCGAAAAGACAGCGATATAGGGGAAGGTATGAGAGGTCTGCAAGCACATCGATGTAGGGGGAGGTATGAGAGGTGCACGAAAACACAGCGATATCGGAGAAGTTATGAGAGGCGTGTGAAAACACAGCGATACAGGGGGAGGTATGAGAGGTGCATGAAAACACAGCGATATAGGGGAAGGTATGGAAGGTGCGCGAAAATAGGGCGATATAGGGGAAGGTATGGGATGTGTGCAAAAACAGGGCGATATAGGGGAAGGTATGAGAGGTGCGTGAAGGCACAGCGATATACAGGATGCTATGGGAGGTGCGCGAATACACAGCGATATAGGGGACATTATGAGATGTGCATAAAAACACGGCAAAAGAGGGGAAGTTATGAGAGGTGCGCAAAAATACAGCAATACAGGGGATGTTATGAGAGGTGCGTGAAAACACAGCGATATAAGGGGAGGTATGAGAGGTACACGAAAACACAGCGATATAGGGGAAGGTATGGGAGCTGCTCGAAAACAGGGCGATATAGGGAAAGGTATGAGACGTGTGCGAAACACAGCAATATAGGGGATGGTATGGGAGATGCACGAAAACACAGTGATATAGGGGAAGACATGAGAGGTGCGTGAAAACAGAGCGATATAGGAGACGCTATTGGACATGCGCGAAAACACAGTGATATAGGGGAAGATATGAGAGGTGTGCGAGAGCACGGCGATATAGGTGAAATTATGAGAGGTGCGCGAAAACACGTTGATGCAGGGAACTGTATCAGAAGTGCGAGAACACAGAGCGATATGGGGGAAGTAATGAGAGGAGCGGAAACACAGCGATATAGGTGAAGAAATGAGAGGTGCGCGAAACCACGGCGATATAGGGGAAGGTATGAGAGGTGCGCAAAATGACAGCGATGTAGGCGAAGCCATGAGAGGTGCACGGGAAACAGGGCGATATAGGGGAAGGTATGAGCGATGCGCGAAGGCACAGCGATATAGGGGATACTAAGGGAGGTGCGTGAATACACAGAGATATATGGGACGTTATGAGATGTGCATGAAAACACGGCTATATTGGGGAAGCCATGAGAGGTGTGCAAAAATACGGCGATATAGGGGAAGGTATGAGAGCTGCGTGAAAACACACTGATATAGGGGAATGTATGAGAGGAGCGCGAAAACAGGGCGATAGAGGGAAGGTTATGAGAGGTGCGTGAAAACACGGTGATATTGGGGAAGGTATGAGAGGTGTGCAAAAACACAGCGGTATACGGAAATGCATGAGAGGTGCACGAAAACAGCGATATAGGTGAAGGAATGGGAGGTGCGCGAAAACAGGGCGATATTTGGGAAGGTATGAGAGCTGCGCGAAGGCACAGTGATATAAGGGATGCTATGGGATGTGCGCGAATACACATCGATATAGAGGACGTTATGAGATGTGCATAACAACACGGCGACATACGGTAAGTTATGAGAGGTGCGCAAAAACACGGCGATATAGGGGAAGTTAAGAGAGGTGCATGAAAACACAGCGATATAGGGGAAGGTATGAGAGGTGCGCGAAAACACAGTGGTATAGGGGACGGTATGAGATGCGCATGAGGACACGGTGATATCGGGGAAGCCATCAGTGGTGCAAGAAAACACAGTGATATAGGGGATGGTATGAGATGTGCATGAATACATGGCGATATTGGGGATTCCATGAGAGCCGCGTGAAAACACAGCATTATAGGGTAAGGTATGAGAGGTGTTCAAAAACACAGCGATATAGTGGAAGTTATGAGAGGTGATATGGGGAATGTATGAGAGGTGCACAATAGCACAGAGATATAGGGGAAGGAATGGCAGGTGCGCGAAACCAGGGCGATATAGGTGAATGACTGCGAGGAGCACGAAAACAGGGCGATATAGGGGAAGATATGAGAGGTGCGCAAGGCACAGCGACATAGGGGATGCTATGGGAGGTGCGTGAATACACAGCGATATAGGGAACGTGATGAGATGTGCATGAAAACACAGTGATATTCGGGAAGGTATGAGAGGTGCACAAAAACACAGCGATATAGGGGATGGTATGAGATGTGCATGAATACACGGTGATAGACGAGAAACAATGAGAGGTGTTCAAAAACACAGCGATATAGGGAAAGTTATGAGAGGTGCGTGAAAACACAGTGATATAGGGGAAGGTATGAGAGGAGCGTGAAAACAGGGCGATATAGGGGAGGTTATGAGAGATGCGTGGAAACCCAGCGATATAGGCGAGATTATGAGATGTGCATGAAAACACGGCGATATAGGGGAAGGTATGAGAGGTGCGCGAAGGCACAGCGATATAGGGGATGTTATGGGAGGTGCACGAATACACAGCGAAATAGGGGACGTTATGAGATGTGCATGAAAACACAGTGATATAGGGGAAGGTCTGAGAGGTGCACGAATATGCAGCGATACAAGGGAAGGTATAGGAGGTGCGCGAAAACAGGGCGATATAGGGGAATGTATGAGAGGTGCACGAAGGCACAGCGATATAGGGGATGCTATGGGAGGTGCGTGAAAACACAGTAATATAGGAGACGGTATGAGATGTGTATAAAAACACGGCGATATAGGGGGAGGTATCAGATCTGCGAGAAAACACAGCGATATAGGGGAAGTATTGAGAGGAGCGAAAACATAGCGATCTAGGTGAAGACATGAGAGATGCGCGAAAACACGGCGATATGGGGGAAGCTATGAGAGGTGAGCAAAAACACGGCGATACAGGGGAAGCTATGAGAGGTGAGCAATAACACAGCGATAAAGGTGAATCTATGGGATGTGCACGAAAAGACAGCGATATAGGAGAAGCTATGAGAGGTGCGCAAGGCACAGCGATATAGGTGATGCTATGGGAGGTGCGTGAATACACAGCAATATAGGGAACGTGATGAGATGTGCATGAAAACGCAGCGATATTAGGGAAGGTATGAGAGGTGCACAAAAACACAGCGATATAGGAAAAGTTATGAGAGGTGTGCGAAAACACAGCGATATAGGGGAAGGTATGGGAGGTGCACGAATACACAGCGATATGGGGACATTATGAGATGTGCATAAAAACACGGCGATATTGGGGAAGTTATGAGAGGTGAGCAATAATACAGCAATATAGCAGAAGTTATTAGAGGTGCGTGAAAACACAGCGATATAGGGGGAGGTATGAGAGGTACACGAAAACACAGCAATGTAGGGGAAGGTATGGGAGGTGCTCGAAAGCTTGGTGATATAGGGGAAGTTATGAGAGGTGCGTGAAAACCCAGCGATATAGGAGACGTTATGAGATGTGCATGAAAACACGGCGTTATAGGGGAAGGTATGAGAGGTGCACAAAAGCACATTCGATATAGGGGATGCTATGGTAGGTGAGCAAAAACACAGCGATATAGGAGACGGTATGCGATGTGCATAAAAACGTGGCGATATAGGGGGAGGTATGAGAGGTGTGTGTAAACACGGCGATATAGGGGAAAGTATGAGAGGTGCGCGAAAACTTGGCATTACAAGGGAATGCATCAGAGGTGCCAGAAAACACAGCGATGTAGTGGAATACATGAGAGGTGCGCGAAAACAGGGCAATATAGTGGAAGCTATGGGACGTGCATGAAAATTGGGCTATATAGGGGAAGGTATAAGAGGTTCACGAAAACACAGCGATATAGGGGACACAATGGGACGTTCGCGAAAACACAGTGATATAGGGGAATGTATGAGAGGTGTGCAAGAACACGGCGATATCGGGGAAATTATGAGAGGTGTGCGAAAACACGGCGTTACGGGCGAATGTATCAGATGTGCGAGAAAACACAGCGATATAGGGGAAGTATTGAGAGGAGCGAAAACATAGCGATCTAGGTGAAGACATGAGAGGTGCGCAAAAACACGGCGATATGGGGGAAGCTATGAGAGGTGAGCAAAAACACGGCGATACAGGGGAAGCTATGAGAGGTGAGCAATAACACAGCGATAAAGGTGAATCTATGGGATGTGCGCGAAAAGACAGCGATATAGGCGAAGCTATGAGTGGTGTGCAAGGCACAGCGATATAGGGGATGCTATGGGAGGTGCGTGAATACACAGCGATATAGGGGACGTGATGAGATGTGCATGAAAAGGCAGCGATATTAGGGAAGTTATGAGAGGTGCACTAAAACACAGCGATATAGGAGACGTTACGAGAGGTGTGAGAAAACACAGCGATATAGGGAAGATATGAGAGGTGTACGAAAACACGGCGATACAGGGGAAGTTATAAGAGGTGCGCAATAATACAGCAATATAGGAGAATTTATTAGCGGTGTGTGAAAACACAGCAATATAGGGGGAGGTATGAGAGGTACACGAAAACACAGCGATATAGGGGAAGGTATGGCAGGTGCTCGAAAGCAGGGTGATATAGGGGAAGTTATGAGAGGTGCGTGAAAACTCAGCGATATAGGGGACGTTATGAGATGTGCATGAAAACACGGCGATATACGGGAAGGTACGAGAGATGCACGAAAACACAGCGATATCGGGGAAGGTATGGAAGCTGCGTGAAAACAGCGCAATATAGGGGAAGGTATGAGATGTGCACTAAAACACAGCGATACAGGGGAAGGAATGGGAGGTGTGCGAAAACAGGGCGATATAGGGGAAGGTATGAGAGGTGCGCAAAAAAACAGCGATCTAGGGGACGCTATGGGACGTGCGCGAAAACACAGTGATATAGAGGGAGGTATGACAGGTGTGCGAGAATACAGCGATGTAGGGGAAATTATGAGAGGTGTGTGACAACACGGCGATGCAGGGGAATGTATCAGAGGTGTGAGAAAACACAGCGATATAATGGAAGTAATGACAGGAGCGAAAACATAGCGATATAGGTGAAGACATGAGAGGTGCGTGAAAACACAGTGAGATAGGGGAAATTATGAGAGGTGAGCAATAACACAGCGATAAAGATGAAGCTATGGGATGTGCGCAAAAAGACAGCGATATAGGGGAATGTATGAGAGGTGCGCGACAACGCAGCGATATAAGGGACAGTATGAGATGTGCATGAGTACACGGCAATATTGGGGAAGCCATGAGAGATGCGCGAAAACACAGCAATATAGGGGAAGGTATGAGAGGTGCACGAAAACACAACGATAAAAGGGAAGGTATGGGAGGTGTGCGAAAACAGGACGATATAGGGGAAGGTATGAGATGTGCACGAAGGCACAGCGATATAGGGGATTCTATGGGAGGTGGGCGAATACACAGCAATATGGGGGACACTATGAGATGTGATTGAAAACACGGCGATATAGGGGAAGGTATGAGAGGTGTGCAAAAATACAGCGATATAGGAGAAGTTATGAGAGGTGCGTGAAAACAGAGCGATATAGGGGAAGGTATGAGAGGTGCACGAAAACACAGCGATATAGAGGAAGGTATGGGAGGTGCGCGAAAACATAGTGATATAGGGGAAGACATGAGAGTGCTCGAAAACAGGGCTATATAGTGGAAGCTATGGGATATGCGCGAAAACATGGCGATACAGGGAAAGGTATGAGAGGTGCCCGAAATCACAGCGATACAGCGGATGCTATGGGACGTGCGCGAAAACACAGTGATATAGTGGAAGGTATGAGAGGTGTGCAAGAACATGGCTATATAGGGGAAATTATGAGAGGTCCGCGAAAACACGGCGATATATGAGAAGTTATGAGAGGTGAGTGAAAACACAGCGATATAGGGGAAGGTGTGAAGGTATGAGAGGTGCACGAAAACACAGCGATATAGGGGAAGGTATGAGAGGTGCGCGAAGGCACAGTGATATAGGGGACGGTATGAGATGTGTATGAAAACACGGAGATATCGGGGAAGAAATGAGAGATGCGTGAAAACACGGTGATATAGGGGAAAGTATGAGAGGTGCGCAAAAACACGGCGATACATTGGAATGCATCAGAGGTGCGAGAAAACACAGCGATATAGGGGAAGTTATGAGAGAAGCAAAAACACAGCGATGTAGAGGAGACATGAGAGGTGCACGAAAACAGGGCAATGTAGTGAGAGCTATGGGATGTGCATGAAAACGGCGATATAGGGGAAGGTATGAGAGCTGCGCGAAAACACAGCAATATGGGGACTCCATGGGACGTGCGTGAAAACACAGTGATATAGGGGAAGGTATGCGAGCTGCGCGAGAACACGGCGATATAGGGGAAAGTAGGAGAGGTCCGCGAAATCTTGACGTTATAGGGGAATGCATCAGGGGTGTGAGAAAACACAGCAATGTAGGGGAAGACATGAGAGGTGCGCAAAAACAGGGCAATGTAGTGGAAGCTATGGGACGTGCGCGAAAACACAGTGATATAGCGGATGGTATGAGAGGTGTGCGAGAACACGGCGATATAGGCGAAATTATGAGAGGTGCGCGAAAACACGGCGATACAGGAGAATATATCAGATGTGCGAGAAAACACAGCGATATAGGGGAATTAATGAGAAGAGCGAAAACATAGCGATCTAGGTGAAGACATGAGAGGTGCGCGAAAACACGGCGATATAGGGGAAGCTATGAGAGGTGAGCAAAAACATGGCGATATAGGGGAATCTATGAGAGGTGAGCAATAACACAGCGATAAAGGTGAAGCTATGGGATGTGCGCGAAAAGACAGCGATATAGGAGAAGTTATGAGAGGTGCGTGAAAACACAGCGATATAGGGGGAGGTATGAGAGGTGCACGAAAACACAGCGATATGGGGGAAGGTATGGATGGTGCGCGAAAACAGGGCGATATAGGGGAAGTTATGAGAGATGCGCAAAGGCACAGCAATATAGGGGATGCTATGGGAGGTGCGCAAAAACACAGTGAAATAGGGGAAGACATGAGAGGTGCGAAAAAACAGGGTAATATAGTGGAAGCTATGGGATGTGCGCGACAACACGGAGATACAGGGGAATGCATCAGAGGTGCGAGAAAACACAGCGATATAGAGAACGCTATGGGAACTGCGCGAAAACACAGTGAGTTAGGGGAAGGTATGAGAGGTCTGTGAGAACACGGTGATATGGGGAAATTATAAGAGGTGCACAAAAACACAGCGATATAGGGGACGTTATGAGACGAGCGCGAATACACGGCGGTTTTGGGGAAGCCATGAGAGGTGCGTGAAAACACAGCGATATAGGGGAAATTATAGGAGGAGCGCGAAAACAGGGCGATATAGGTGACTGTATGAGATGTGTATGAAAACACGGTGATATAGGGGAAGCTATGAGAGGTACGTGAAAACACGGTGATATAGGGGAAAGTATGAGAGGTGCGCGAAAACTTGGCGTTACATGGGAATGCATCAGAAGTGCGAGAAAACACAGCGATGTAGGGGAAGACATGAGAGGTGCGCGAAAACAGGGCAATATAGTGGAAGCTATGGAATGTGCGCGAAAACAGGGCGATATGGGGAAGGTATGAGAGGTGTGCGAGAACACAGCGATATAGGGTACTCTATGGGAGGTGCGCGAATACACAGCGACATAGGGGACGTTAAGAGATGTGCATGAAAACACGGCGACATTGGGCAAGCCATGAGAGGTGCACAAAAATACAGCGATATAGGAGAAGTTATGAGAGGTGCGTGAAAACACAGCGATATATGGGGAGGTATGAGAGGTGCACGAAAACACAGCGATATAGGGGAATGTATGGGAGATGCGCGAAAACAGGGCTATATAGGGGAAGGTAATAGAGGTGCGCGAAGGCACAGCTATATAGGGGCTGCTATGGGAGGTGCGCGAAAACACAGTGATATAGGGAACGGTATGAGATGTGTATGAAAACATGGTGATAGAGGGGAAGATATGAGAGGTGCATGAAAACACGGCGATATAGGGGAAAGTATGAGAGGTGCGCGAAAACTTGGCGTTACATGGGAATGCATCAGAAGTGCGAGAAAACACAGTGATGTAGGGGAGGACATGAGAGTTCCGCGAAAACAGGGCAATATAGTGGAAGCTATGGGATGTGCGCGAAAACAGGGCGATATAGGGGAAGGTATGAGAGGTGCGCGAAAACATAGCGATATAGGGGACTTTATGAGATGTGCATGAAAACACAGCGATATAGTAGAAGGTATGAGAGGTGCACGAAAACGCAGTGATATAAGGGAAGTTATAGGAGGTGCGCGAAAACAGGGCGATATAGGGGAAGGTATGAGAGGTGCGCGAAAACATAGCGATATAGGGGACGCTATGGGACGTGCGCGAAAACACAGTGATATAGGGGAAGGTATGAGAGGTGCACAAAAACACAGAGATATAGGGGAAGTTATGAGAGGTGCGCAAAAATACAGCAATGTAGGAGAAGTTATGAGAGGTGTGTGAAAACACAGCGATATAGGGGAAGGTATGAGAGGTGCGTGAAAACGGCGATATAGGGGAAGGTATGAGAGGTGCGCAAACGCACAGCGATATAGGGGATGCTATGAGAGGTGCGTGAATACACAGCGATATAGGGGACGTTATGAGATGTGCATAACAATACGGCGATATAGGGGAAGTTATGAGAGGTGCGCAAAAACACGGCGATGTAGGGGAAGCTATGAGAGGTGAGCAATAACACAGCGATAAAGGTGAATCTATGCGATGTGCGCGAAAAGACAGCGATATAGGGAAAGGTATGAGAGGTGTGTGAAAACACAGCGATATAGGGGACGCTATTGGACGTGCGCAAAAACACAGTGATATAGGGGAAGATATGAGAGGTGTGCGAGAACACAGCGATACAGGGGAATGTATCAGTGGTGCGAGAACACAGAGCGATATAGGGGAAGTAATGAGAGGAGCGGAAACACAGCAATATAGGTGAAGACATGAGAATTGCGTGAAAACACAGCGATATTGGGGAAGCCATGAGAGGTGTGTGAAAAGACACCGATTTCGGGGAAGGTATGGGAGGTGTGCGAAAACAGGGCGATATAGGGGAAGATATGAGAGGTGAGCGACAGCACAGCGGTATAGGGGACGCTATGGAAGTGCGCGAATACCCAGCGATATAGGGGACATTAACAGACGTGCATGAAAACACGGCGATATTGGGGAAGCAACGAGAGGTGCACAAAAATACAGCGATATGGGAGAAGTTATGAGAGGTGCATGAAAACACAACGATATTGGGGGAGGTATGAGAGGTGCACGAAAACATGGCGATATAGGGGAAGGTATGAGAGGTGCGCGAAGGAACAGCAATATAGGCGATGCTATGGGAGGTGCGCAAAAACACTGCGATACAGGGGAAGCTATGACAGATGAGCAATAACACAGCAATAAAGGTGAATCTATGGGATGTGCGCAAAATGTCAGCGATTTCGGGGAAGGTATGAGAGGTGCGCAAGGCACAGCGATATAGGGGGAGGTATGAGAGGTGCATGAAAACACAGCGATATAGGGGAAGGTATGGAAGGTGCTCGAAAACAGGGTGATATAGATGAAGTTATGAGAGGTATGTGAAGGCACAGCAATATAGGGGATGCTATGGAAGGTGCGCGAAAACACAGTGATATAGGGGAAGACATGAGAGGTGCGCGAAAACATGGCAATATAGGGGAAGGTATGAGAGGTGAGCAAAAACACGGCGATACAGGGGAAGCTATGAGAGGTGAGCAATAACACAGCGATAGTGAATCTATGGGATGTGCGCAAAAAGACAGCGATTTACGGGAAGGAATGAGAGGTGCGCAAGGCACAGTGATATAGGGGATGTATGGGAGGTGCGTGAATACACAGCGATATAGGGGACGTGATGAGATGTGCATGAAAACGCAGCGATATTAGGGAAGTTATGAGAGCTGCACAAATTCACAGCGATATAGGAGAAGTTATGAGAGGTGTGTGAAAACACAGCGATATAGGGAAGGTATGAGAGGTGCACGAAAACAGCGATATAGGTGAAGGAATGGCAGGTGCGCGAAACCAGGGCGATATAGGTGAATGACTGCGAGGAGCACGAAAACAGGGCGATATAGGGGAAGATATGAGAGGTGCGCGAAGGCACAGCGTAATAGGGGATGCTATGGGAGGTGCGCGAATACACAGCGATATAGGGGACGTTATGAGATGTGCATAACAATACAGCGATATAAGGGAAGTTATAAGAGGTGCGCAAAAATACGGCGATGTAGGGGAGGCTATGAGAGGTGAGCAATAACAGAGCGATAAAGGTGAATCTATGCGATGTGCGCGAAAAGACAGCGATATAGGGAAAGGTATGAGAGGTGTGTGAAAACACAGCATTATAGGGGACGGTATGAGAGCTGTGTGAAAACACAGCGATATAGGGGACGGTACGAGATGTGCATGAGTACACGGCGATGGTCGGGAAACCATGAGAGTTGTGCGAAAACAGGGCGATATAGAGGAAGTTATGAGAGGTGAGTAAAAGTACGGCGATATAGGGGACGTTATGAGATGTGCATGAAAACACGGCGATATACGGAAAGGTATGAGAGGTGCACGAAGGCACAGCGATATAGGGGATGCTATGGGAGGTGCGCGAAAACACAGTGATATAGGGGACGGTATGAGATGTGTATGAAAACACGGCGATATATGGGAAGACATGAGAGGTGCGCAAAAACAGGGCAATATAATGGAAGCTATGGGATGTGCGCAAAAACAGGGCGATGTAGGGGAAGTTAAGAGAGCTGCGCGAAAGCACAGCGATATAGGGGAATCTATGGGACGTGCGCGAAAACACACTGATATAGGGGAAGATTAAGAGATGTGCGAGAACACGGCGATATAGGGGAAATTATGAGAGGTGCGCAGAAACACGGCGATACGGGAGAATGTATCAGACGTGCGAGGAAACACAGCGATATAGGGGAAGTAATGAGAGGAGCAAAAACATAGCGATCTAGGTGAAGACATGAGAGGTGCGCGAATACACGGCGATATGGGGGAAGCTATGAGAGGTGAGCAAAAACACGGCGATAAAGGTGAATCTATGGGATGTGCACGAAAAGACAGCTATATAGGAGAAGCTATGAGAGGTGCGCAAGGCACAGCGATATAGGTGATGCTATGGGAGGTGCGTGAATACACAGCAATATAGGGAACGTGATGAGATGTGCATGAAAACGCAGCGATATTAGGGAAGGTATGAGAGGTGCACAAAAATGCAGCGTTATAAGGGCAGGTATAGGAGGTGCGTGATAACAGGGCGCTATAGGGGAAGGTATGAGAGGTGCACAAAAGCACATTCGATATAGGGGATGCTATGGTAGGTGAGCAAAAACACAGCGATATAGGAGACGGTATGCGATGTGCATAAAAACGTGGCGATATAGGAGGAGGTATGAGAGGTGCGTGTAAACACGGCGATATAGGGGAAAGTATGAGAGGCGCGCGAAAACTTGACATTACAAGGGAATGCATCAGAGGTGCCAGAAAACACAGCGATGTAGTGGAATACATGAGAGGTGCGCGAAAACAGGGCAATATAGTGGAAGCTATGGGACGTGCATGAAAATTGGGCGATATAGGGGAAGGAATGAGAGGTTCGCGAAAACACAGCGATATAGGGGACGCAATGGGACGTTCGCGAAAACACAGTGATATAGGGGAAGGTATGAGAGGTGTGCAAGAACATGGCGATATCGGGGAAATTATGAGAGCTGTGCGAAAACATGGCGATACGGGCGAATGTATCAGATGTGCGAGAAAACACAGCGATATAGGGGAAGTATTGAGAGGAGCGAAAACATAGCGATCTAGGTGAAGACATGAGAGGTGCGCAAAAACACGGCGATATGGGGGAAGCTATGAGAGGTGAGCAAAAACACAACGATACAGGGGAAGCTATGAGAGGTGAGCAATAACACAGCGATAAAGGTGAATCTATGGGATGTGCGCGAAAAGAGCGATATAGGCGAAGCTATGAGAGGTGCGCAAGGCACAGCGATATAGGGGATGCTATGGGAGGTGCGTGAATACACAGCAATATAGGGAACGTGATGAGATGTGCATGAAAACGCAGCGATATTAGGGAAGGTATGAGAGGTGCACGAAAATGCAGCGTTATAAGGGCAGGTATAGGAGGTGCGTGATAACAGGGCGCTATAGGGGAAGGTATGAGAGGTGCACAAAAGCACATTCGATATAGGGGATGCTATGGTAGGTGAGCAAAAACACAGCGATATAGGAGACGGTATGCGATGTGCATAAAAACGTGGCAATATAGGGGGAGGTATGAGAGGTGCGTGTAAACACGGCGATATAGGGGAAAGTATGAGAGGTGCGCGAAAACTTGACATTACAAGGGAATGCATCAGAGGTGCCAGAAAACACAGCGATATAGTGGAATACATGAGAGGTGCGCGAAAACAGGGCAATATAGTGGAAGCTATGAGAGGTGAGCAAAAACACAGCGATACAGGGGAAGCTATGAGAGGTGAGCAATAACACAGCGATAAAGGTGAATCTATGGGATGTGCGCGAAAAGACAGCGATATAGGCGAAGCTATGAGAGGTGCGCAAGGCACAGCGATATAGGGGATGCTATGGGAGGTGCGTGAATACACAGCGATATAGGGGACGTGATGAGATGTGCATGAAAACGCAGCGATATTAGGGAAGTTATGAGAGGTGCACTAAAACACAGCGATATAGGAGACGTTACGATAGGTGCGTGAATACACAGCGATATAGGGGACGTGATGAGATGTGCATGAAAACGCAGCGATATTAGGGAAGTTATGAGAGGTGCACTAAAACACAGCGATATAGGAGACGTTACGATAGGTGTGTGAAAACACAGCGATATAGGGAAGGTATGAGAGGTGTATGAAAACACCGCGATACAGGGGAAGTTATGAGAGGTGCGCAATAATACAGCAATATAGGAGAATTTATTAGCGGTGCGTGAAAACACAGCAATATAGGGGGAGGTATGAGAGGTACACGAAAACACAGTGATATAGGGGAAGGTATGGGAGGTGCTCGAAAGCAGGGTGATATAGGGGAAGTTATGAGAGGTGCGTGAAAACTCAGCGATATAGGGGACGTTATGAGATGTGCATGAAAACACGGCGATATAGGGGAAGGTATGAGAGTTGCACGAAGGCACAGCGATATAGGGGATGTTATGGGAGGTGCACGAATACACAGCGAAATAGGGGACGTTATGAGATGTACATGAAAACACAGCGTTATAGGGGAAGGTATGAGAGGTGCATGAAGGCACAGCGATATAGGGGATGCTATAGGAGGTGCGCCAGAAAACAGCGATATAGGAGATGGTATGAGATGTGCATAAAAACATGGCGATATAGGGGGAGGTATGAGAGGTGCGCGTAAACACTGCGATATAGCGGAAATTATGAGATGTGCGCGAAAACTTGGCGTTACAGGGGAATGCATCAGAGGTGCAGAGAAAACACAGCGATGTAGTGGAATACATGAGAGGTGTGCGAAAACAGGGCAATATAGTGGAAGCTATGGGACGTGCATGAAAATTGGGCTATATAGGGGAAGGTATAAGAGGTGCGTGAAAACACAGCGATATAGGGGACGCAATGGGACGTGTGTGAAATCAGAGTGATATAGGGAAATGTATGAGAGGTGTGCGAGAACACGGCGATATAGGGAAAATTATGAGAGGTGTGCGAAAACACGGCGATACGGGAGAATGTATCAGATGTGCTAGAAAACAGCGATATAGGGAAAGTATTGACAGGAACGAAAACATAGCGATCTAGGTGAGGACAAGAGAAGGGCGCGAAAACACGGCGATATAAGGGAAGCTATGAGAGGTGAGCAAAAACAGGGCGATACAGGGAAGCTATGAGAGGTGAGCAATAACGCAGCGATAAAGGTGAATCTATGGGATCTGCGCGAAAAGACAGCAATATAGGGGAAGCTATGAGAGGTGCGCAAGGCACAGCGATATAGGGGATGCAATGGGAGGGGCATGAATAAACAGCGATATAGTGGATGTGATGAGATGTGCATGAAAACTCAGCGATATTAGGGAAGTTATGAGAGGTGCACAAAAACACAGCGATATAGGGGAAGGAATGGGAGGTGTACGAATACACAGCGATATAAGGGAAGGTATAGGAGGTGGGCGAAAACAGGGCGATAGGGGAAGGTATGGGATGTGCACGAAGGCACAGCGATATAGGGGATGTTATGGGAGGTGGACGAATACACAGTGAAATAGGGGACGTTATGTGATGTGCATAAAAAAACGGCAATATAGGGGAAGTTATGAGAGGTGCGCAAAAATACAGCAATATATGAGAATTTATGAGAGGTGCTTGAAAACACAGCGATATAGGGGGAGGTATGAGAGGTAAACGAAAACACAGCGATATAGGGGACGGTATGGAAGGTGCTCGAAAGCAGGGCGATATGGGGGAAGTTATGATAGGTGAGTAAAAACATAGCGATATAGGGGACGTTATGAGATGTGCATGAAAACACGGCGATATAGGGGAAGGTATGAGAGGTGCGCGAAGGCACAGAGTAATAGGGAATGAGTGGGATGTGCACGAATACACAGCGAAATAGGGGACTTTATGAGATGTGCATGAAAACACAGCGATATAGTGGAAGGTATGAGAGGTGCACGAAAACGCAGTGATATAAGGGAATTTATAGGAGGTGCGCGAAAACAGGGCGATATAGGGGAAGGTATGAGAGGTGCACGAAGGCACAGCGATACAGGGGTTGCTATGGGAGGTGCGCGAAAACACAGCGATATAGGAGACGGTATGAGATGTGCATAAAAACATGGCAATATACGGGGAGGTATGAGAGGTGCGCGTAAACACGGCAATATAGGGGAAAGTATGAGAGGTGCGCGAAAACTTGGCATTACATGGGAATGCATCAGATGTGCCAGAAAACACAGCGATATAGTGGAAGACATGAGAGGTGCGCGAAAACAGGGCAATATAGTGGAAGGTATGGGATGTGCGCGAAAAGAGGGCGATATAGGGGAAGGTATGAGAGGTGTGCGAAAACATGGCGATATTGGGGACATTATGAGAGGTGTGCGAAAACACGGCGATACGGGAGAATGTATCAATTGTGCGAGAAAACACAGCGATATAGGGGAAGTATTGAGAGGAGCGAAAACATAGTGATCTAGGTGAAGACGTGACAGGTGAGCAAAAACACGGCGATACAGGGGAAGCTATGAGAGGAGAGCAATAACACAGCGATAAAGCTGAATCTATGGAGATGTGCGCGAAAAGACAGCAATATAGGGGAAGCTATGAGAGGTACGCAAGGCACAGCGATATAGGGGATGCGATGGGAGGTGTGTGAATATACAGCGATATAGGGGATGTGATGAGATGTGCATGAAAACTCAGCGATATTAGGGAAGGTATGAGAGGTGCACAAAAACACAGTGATATAGGAGAAGTTATGAGAGGTGTGTGAAAACACAGCAATATAGGGGATAGTATGGGATGTGCGCAAAAACAGGGCGATATAGGGGGAGGCATGAGAGGTTCGCGAAAACACAGCGATATAGGGGACGGTATGAGATGTGCATAAAAACACGGCGATATAGGGGGAGGTATGAGAGGTGCGCTAAAACACAGCGATGTAGTGGAATACATGAGAGGTGCGCGAAAACAGGACGATACAGGGAAATGCATCAGAGATGCGAGAAAACACAGTGATATAGGGGAAGGTATGAGAGGTGCGCGAAAACACGGCGAAATAGGGAAAATTATGAGAGGTGCGCGAAAACACGACGATACGGGAGAATGTATCAGATGTGCAAGAAAACACAGCGATATAGGGGAAGTATTGAGAGGAGTGAAAACATAGCAACCTAGGAGACGACATGAGAGGTGCACGAAAACACGGTGATATAGGGGAAGATATGAGAGCTGCGCGAAGGCACAGCGATATAGGGGACGTTATGAGATCTGCATAACAACACGGCGATATAGGGGAAGTTATGAGAGGTGCGCAAAAACACGGCGATACAGGGGAAGCTATGACAGATGAGCAATAACACAGCAATAAAGGTGAATCCATGGGATGTGCGCGAAAAGTCAGCGATATAGGGGAATGTATGAAAGGTGAGCAAAAACACGGCAATATAGGGGAAGCTATGAGAGGTGAGCAAAAACACGGCGATACAGGGGAAGCTATGAGAGGTGAGCAATAACACAGCGATAGTGAATCTATGGGATGTGCGCAAAAAGACAGCGATTTAGGGGAAGGAATGAGAGGTGCGCAAGGCACAGCGATATAGGGGATGTATGGTAGGTGCGTGAATACACAGCGATATAGGGGACGTGATGAGATGTGCATGAAAACGCAGCGATATTAGGGAAGTTATGAGAGGTGCACAAAAACACAGCGATATAGGAGAAGTTATGAGAGGTGTGTGAAAACACAGCGATATTGGGAAGGTATGAGAGGTGCACGAAAACAGCGATATAGGTGAATGACTGCGAGGAGCATGAAAACAGGGCGATATAGGGTAAGATATGAGATGTGCATAAAAATACGGCGATATAGGGGAAGTTATGAGAGGTGCGCAAAAACACGGCGATGTAGGGGAAGCTATGAGATGTGAGCAATAACACAGCGATAAAGGTGAATCTATGCGATGTGCGTGAAAAGACAGCGATATAGGGAAAGGTATGAGAGGTGTGTGAAAACACAGCGATATAAGGGACAGTATGAGAGGTGTGTGAAAACACAGCGATATAGGGGACGGTACGAGATGTGAATGAATACACGGCGATAGTCGGAAAACCATGAGAGTTGTGCGAAAACACAGTGATATAGGGGAAGTTATGAGAGGTGTGCGAAAACAGGGCGATATAGAGGAAGTTATGAGAGGTGAGCAAAAGTACGGCGATATTGGGGACGTTATGAGATGTGCAGGAAAACACGGCGATATACGGAAAGGTATGAGAGGTGCACGAAGGCACAGGGATATAGGGGATGCCATGGGAGGTGCGCGAAAACACAGTGATATAGGGGACGGTATGAGATGTGTATGATAACACGGCCATATATGGGAAGCTATGAGAGGTGCGCGAAAACACGGCGATATAGGGGAAAGTAGGAGAGGTGCGCGAAAACCTGGCGTTACAGGCGAATGCATTAGAGGTGCGAGAAAACACAGCGATATAGGGGAAGACATGAGAGGTGCCCGAAAACAGGGCAATATAGTGGAAGCTATGGGATGTGCGCAAAAACAGGGCGATGTAGTGGAAGGTAAGAGAGCTGCGCGAAAGCACAGCGATATAGGGGAAGGTATGAGAGGTGTGCGAAAACACGGCGATACGGGAGAATGTATCAGACGTGCGAGAAAACACAGCGATATAGGGGAAGTAATGAGAGGAGCAAAAACATAGCGATCTTGGTGAAGACATGAAAGGTGCGCGAAAACATGGCGATATGGGGGAAGCTATGAGAGGTGAGAAAAAACACGACGATATAGGGGAAGCTATGAGAGGTGAGCAATAACACAGCGATAAAGGTGAATCTATGGGATGAGGGCGAAAAGACAGCGATATAGGGGAAGCTATGAGAGGTGCGCAAGGCACAGCGATATAGGGGATGCTATGGGAGGTGCGTGAATACACAGCGATATAGGGAACGTGATGAGATGTGCACGAAAACGCAGTGATATTAGGGAAGGTATGAGAGGTGCACAAAAACACAGCGATATAGGGGACGGTATGAGATGTGCATGAATACACGGCGATAGACGGGAAACAATGAGAGGTGTTCAAAAACACAGCGGTATAGGGAAAGTTATGAGAGGTGCGTGAAAACACAGTGATATAGGGGAAAGTATGAGAGGAGCGCGAAAACAGGGCGATATAGGGGAAGTTATGAGAGATGCGTGGAAACCCAGCGATATGGGGGAGATTATGAGATGTGCATGAAAATACGGCGATATAGGGGAAGTTATGAGAGGTGCGCGAAGGCACAGCGATATAGGGAATGTTATGGGAGGTGCACGAATACACAGCGAAATAGGGGACGTTATGAGATGTGCATGTAAACACAGCGATATAGGGGAAGGTCTGAGAGGTGCACGAAAATGTAGCGATACAAGGGAAGGTATAGGAGGTGCGGAAAAACAGAGCGATATAGGGGAAGGTATGAGAGGTGCACGAAGGCACAGGGATATAGGGGATGCCATGGGAGGTGCGCGAAAACACAGTGATATAGGGGACGGTATGAGATGTGTATGATAACACGGCCATATATGGGAAGCTATGAGAGGTGCGCGAAAACACGGCGATATAGGGGAAAGTAGGAGAGGTGCGCGAAAACCTGGCGTTACAGGCGAATGCATTAGAGGTGCGAGAAAACACAGCGATATAGGGGAAGACATGAGAGGTGCCCGAAAACAGGGCAATATAGTGGAAGCTATGGGATGTGCGCAAAAACAGGGCGATGTAGTGGAAGGTAAGAGAGCTGCGCGAAAGCACAGCGATATAGGGGAAGGTATGAGAGGTGTGCGAAAACACGGCGATACGGGAGAATGTATCAGACGTGCGAGAAAACACAGCGATATAGGGGAAGTAATGAGAGGAGCAAAAACATAGCGATCTTGGTGAAGACATGAAAGGTGCGCGAAAACATGGCGATATGGGGGAAGCTATGAGAGGTGAGAAAAAACACGACGATATAGGGGAAGCTATGAGAGGTGAGCAATAACACAGCGATAAAGGTGAATCTATGGTATGAGGGCGAAAAGACAGCGATATAGGGGAAGCTATGAGAGGTGCGCAAGGCACAGCGATATAGGGGATGCTATGGGAGGTGCGTGAATACACAGCGATATAGGGAACGTGATGAGATGTGCACGAAAACGCAGTGATATTAGGGAAGGTATGAGAGGTGCACAAAAACACAGCGATATAGGGGACGGTATGAGATGTGCATGAATACACGGCGATAGACGGGAAACAATGAGAGGTGTTCAAAAACACAGCGGTATAGGGAAAGTTATGAGAGGTGCGTGAAAACACAGTGATATAGGGGAAAGTATGAGAGGAGCGCGAAAACAGGGCGATATAGGGGAAGTTATGAGAGATGCGTGGAAACCCAGCGATATGGGGGAGATTATGAGATGTGCATGAAAATACGGCGATATAGGGGAAGTTATGAGAGGTGCGCGAAGGCACAGCGATATAGGGAATGTTATGGGAGGTGCACGAATACACAGCGAAATAGGGGACGTTATGAGATGTGCATGTAAACACAGCGATATAGGGGAAGGTCTGAGAGGTGCACGAAAATGTAGCGATACAAGGGAAGGTATAGGAGGTGCGGAAAAACAGAGCGATATAGGGGAAGGTATGAGAGGTGCACGAAGGCACAGCGATATAGGGGATGCTATGGGAGGTGCGTGAAAACACAGTAATATAGGGGACGGTATGAGATGTGTATAAAAACTCGGCGATATAGGGGGCGGTATCAGATGTGCGAGAAAACACAGCGACATAGGGGAAGTATTGAGAGGAGCGAAAAGATAGCGATCTAGGTGAAGACATGAGAGGTGCGCGAAAACACGGCGATATGGGGGAAGCTATGAGAGGTGAGCAAAAACAAGGCGATACAGGGGAAGCTATGAGAGGTGAGCAATAACACAGTGATAAAGGTGAATCTATGGGATGAGCGCGAAAATACAGCGATATAGGGGAAGCTATGAGAGGTGCGCAAGGCACAGCGATATAGGGGATGCTATGGGAGGTGCGTGAATAAACAGCGATATAGGGAACGTGATGAGATGTCCATGAAAACACAGCGATATTAGGGAAGGTATGGGAGGTGCACTAATACACAGCGATATAGGGGACATTATGAGATGTGCATAAAAACACGGCGATATTGGGGAAGTTATTAGAGGTGCGTGAAAACACAGCGATATAGGGGGAGGTATGAGAGGTACACGAAAAAACAGCGATATAGGGGAAGGTATGCGAGGTGCTCGAAAGCAGGGTGATATAGGGGAAGTTATGAGAGGTGCGTGAAAACCCAGTGATATAGGGGGCGTTATGAGATGTGCATGAAAACACGGCGATATAGGGGAAGGTATGAGAGGTGCACGAAAATGCAGCTTTATAAGGGAAGGTATAGGAGGTGCTCGAAAACAGGGCGCTATAGGGGAAGGTATGAGAGGTGCAAAAAGGCACATTCGATACAGAGGATGCTATGGTAGGTGCGCAAAAGCACAGCGATATAGGAGACGGGATGAGATGTGCATAAAAACGTGGCGATATAGGGGGAGGTATGAGAGGTGCGCGTAAACACGGCGATATAGGGGAAAGTATGCGAGGTGCGCGAAAACTTGGCATTACAAGGGAATGCATCAGAGGTGCCAGAAAACACAGCGATGTAGTGGAATACGAGAGGTGCGCGAAAACAGGGCGATAAAGGGGAAGGTATGAGAGGTGCACGAAGGCACAGCAATATAGGGGATGCTATGGGAGGTGTGCGAAAACACAGAGATATAGGAGACGGTATGAGATGTGCATAAAAACATGGTCATATAGGGTGAGGTATGAGAGGTGCGCGTAAACACGGCGCTATAATGGAAAGTATGAGATGTGCGCGAAAACTTGGCGTTACAGGGGAATGCATCAGAGGTGCCAGAAAACACAGTGATGTAGTGGAATACATGAGAGGTGTGCGAAAACAGGGCAATATAGCGGAAGCTATGGGACGTGCATGAAAATTGGGCGATATAGGGGAAGGTATGAGAGGTGCGCGAAAACACGACGATACGGGAGAATGTATCAGATGTGCAAGAAAACACAGCGATATAGGGGAAGTATTGAGAGGAGTGAAAACATAGCAACCTAGGAGACGACATGAGAGGTGCACGAAAACACGGTGATATAGGGGAAGGTATGAGAGCTGCGCGAAGGCACAGCGATATAGGGGACGTTATGAGATCTGCATAACAACACGGCGATATAGGGGAAGTTATGAGAGGTGCGCAAAAACACGGCGATACAGGGGAAGCTATGACAGATGGCAATAACACAGCAATAAAGGTGAATCCATGGGATGTGCGCGAAAAGTCAGCGATATAGGGGAATGTATGAAAGGTGAGCAAAAACACGGCAATATAGGGGAAGCTATGAGAGGTGAGCAAAAACACGGCGATACAGGGGAAGCTATGAGAGGTGAGCAATAACACAGCGATAGTGAATCTATGGGATGTGCGCAAAAAGACAGCGATTTAGGGGAAGGAATGAGAGGTGCGCAAGGCACAGCGATATAGGGGATGTATGGTAGGTGCGTGAATACACAGCGATATAGGGGACGTGATGAGATGTGCATGAAAACGCAGCGATATTAGGGAAGTTATGAGAGGTGCACAAAAACACAGCGATATAGGAGAAGTTATGAGAGGTGTGTGAAAACACAGCGATATTGGGAAGGTATGAGAGGTGCACGAAAACAGCGATATAGGTGAATGACTGCGAGGAGCATGAAAACAGGGCGATATAGGGTAAGATATGAGATGTGCATAAAAATACGGCGATATAGGGGAAGTTATGAGAGGTGCGCAAAAACACGGCGATGTAGGGGAAGCTATGAGATGTGAGCAATAACACAGCGATAAAGGTGAATCTATGCGATGTGCGTGAAAAGACAGCGATATAGGGAAAGGTATGAGAGGTGTGTGAAAACACAGCGATATAAGGGACAGTATGAGAGGTGTGTGAAAACACAGCGATATAGGGGACGGTACGAGATGTGAATGAATACACGGCGATAGTCGGAAAACCATGAGAGTTGTGCGAAAACACAGTGATATAGGGGAAGTTATGAGAGGTGTGCGAAAACAGGGCGATATAGAGGAAGTTATGAGAGGTGATCAAAAGTACGGCGATATTGGGGACGTTATGAGATGTGCAGGAAAACACGGCGATATACGGAAAGGTATGAGAGGTGCACGAAGGCACAGGGATATAGGGGATGCCATGGGAGGTGCGCGAAAACACAGTGATATAGGGGACGGTATGAGATGTGTATGATAACACGGCCATATATGGGAAGCTATGAGAGGTGCGCGAAAACACGGCGATATAGGGGAAAGTAGGAGAGGTGCGCGAAAACCTGGCGTTACAGGCGAATGCATTAGAGGTGCGAGAAAACACAGCGATATAGGGGAAGACATGAGAGGTGCCCGAAAACAGGGCAATATAGTGGAAGCTATGGGATGTGCGCAAAAACAGGGCGATGTAGTGGAAGGTAAGAGAGCTGCGCGAAAGCACAGCGATATAGGGGAAGGTATGAGAGGTGTGCGAAAACACGGCGATACGGGAGAATGTATCAGACGTGCGAGAAAACACAGCGATATAGGGGAAGTAATGAGAGGAGCAAAAACATAGCGATCTTGGTGAAGACATGAAAGGTGCGCGAAAACATGGCGATATGGGGGAAGCTATGAGAGGTGAGAAAAAACACGACGATATAGGGGAAGCTATGAGAGGTGAGCAATAACACAGCGATAAAGGTGAATCTATGGGATGAGGGCGAAAAGACAGCGATATAGGGGAAGCTATGAGAGGTGCGCAAGGCACAGCGATATAGGGGATGCTATGGGAGGTGCGTGAATACACAGCGATATAGGGAACGTGATGAGATGTGCACGAAAACGCAGTGATATTAGGGAAGGTATGAGAGGTGCACAAAAACACAGCGATATAGGGGACGGTATGAGATGTGCATGAATACACGGCGATAGACGGGAAACAATGAGAGGTGTTCAAAAACACAGCGGTATAGGGAAAGTTATGAGAGGTGCGTGAAAACACAGTGATATAGGGGAAAGTATGAGAGGAGCGCGAAAACAGGGCGATATAGGGGAAGTTATGAGAGATGCGTGGAAACCCAGCGATATGGGGGAGATTATGAGATGTGCATGAAAATACGGCGATATAGGGGAAGTTATGAGAGGTGCGCGAAGGCACAGCGATATAGGGAATGTTATGGGAGGTGCACGAATACACAGCGAAATAGGGGACGTTATGAGATGTGCATGTAAACACAGCGATATAGGGGAAGGTCTGAGAGGTGCACGAAAATGTAGCGATACAAGGGAAGGTATAGGAGGTGCGGAAAAACAGAGCGATATAGGGGAAGGTATGAGAGGTGCACGAAGGCACAGCGATATAGGGGATGCTATGGGAGGTGCGTGAAAACACAGTAATATAGGGGACGGTATGAGATGTGTATAAAAACTCGGCGATATAGGGGGCGGTATCAGATGTGCGAGAAAACACAGCGACATAGGGGAAGTATTGAGAGGAGCGAAAAGATAGCGATCTAGGTGAAGACATGAGAGGTGCGCGAAAACACGGCGATATGGGGGAAGCTATGAGAGGTGAGCAAAAACAAGGCGATACAGGGGAAGCTATGAGAGGTGAGCAATAACACAGTGATAAAGGTGAATCTATGGGATGAGCGCGAAAATACAGCGATATAGGGGAAGCTATGAGAGGTGCGCAAGGCACAGCGATATAGGGGATGCTATGGGAGGTGCGTGAATAAACAGCGATATAGGGAACGTGATGAGATGTCCATGAAAACACAGCGATATTAGGGAAGGTATGGGAGGTGCACTAATACACAGCGATATAGGGGACATTATGAGATGTGCATAAAAACACGGCGATATTGGGGAAGTTATTAGAGGTGCGTGAAAACACAGCGATATAGGGGGAGGTATGAGAGGTACACGAAAAAACAGCGATATAGGGGAAGGTATGCGAGGTGCTCGAAAGCAGGGTGATATAGGGGAAGTTATGAGAGGTGCGTGAAAACCCAGTGATATAGGGGGCGTTATGAGATGTGCATGAAAACACGGCGATATAGGGGAAGGTATGAGAGGTGCACGAAAATGCAGCTTTATAAGGGAAGGTATAGGAGGTGCTCGAAAACAGGGCGCTATAGGGGAAGGTATGAGAGGTGCAAAAAGGCACATTCGATACAGAGGATGCTATGGTAGGTGCGCAAAAGCACAGCGATATAGGAGACGGGATGAGATGTGCATAAAAACGTGGCGATATAGGGGGAGATATGAGAGGTGCGCGTAAACACGGCGATATAGGGGAAAGTATGCGAGGTGCGCGAAAACTTGGCATTACAAGGGAATGCATCAGAGGTGCCAGAAAACACAGCGATGTAGTGGAATACGAGAGGTGCGCGAAAACAGGGCGATAAAGGGGAAGGTATGAGAGGTGCACGAAGGCACAGCAATATAGGGGATGCTATGGGAGGTGTGCGAAAACACAGAGATATAGGAGACGGTATGAGATGTGCATAAAAACATGGTCATATAGGGTGAGGTATGAGAGGTGCGCGTAAACACGGCGCTATAATGGAAAGTATGAGATGTGCGCGAAAACTTGGCGTTACAGGGGAATGCATCAGAGGTGCCAGAAAACACAGTGATGTAGTGGAATACATGAGAGGTGTGCGAAAACAGGGCAATATAGCGGAAGCTATGGGACGTGCATGAAAATTGGGCGATATAGGGGAAGGTATGAGAGGTGCGCGAAAACACAGCGATATAGGGGACGCAATGGGAAGTCTGCGAAAACACAGTGATATAGGGAAAGGTATGAGAGGTGTGCGAGAACACTGCGATATAGGGGAAATTATGAGAGGTGTGCGAAAACACGGCGATACGGGAGAATGTATCAGATGTGCTAGAAAACAGCGATATAGGGGAAGTATTGAGAGGAACGAAAACATAGCGATCTAGGTGAAGACAAGAGAAGGGCGCGAAAACACGGCGATATAAGGGAAGCTAGGAGAGGTGAGCAAAAACAGGGCGATACAGGGAAGCTATGAGAGGTGAGCAATAATGCAGCGATAAAGATGAATCTATGGGATGTGCGTGAAAAGACAGCGATATAGGGGAAGCTATGAGAGGTGCGCAAGGCACAGCGATATACGGGATGCAATGGGAGGGGCATGAATACACAGCGATATAGTGGATGTGATGTGATGTGCATGAAAACTCAGCAATATTAGGGAAATTATGAGAGGTGCACAAAAACACAGCGATATAGGGGAAGGAATGGGAGGTGTACGAATACACAGCGATATAAGGGAAGGTATAGGAGGTGGGCGAAAACAGGGCGATATAGGGGAAGGTATGGGATGTGCACGAAGGCACAGCGATATAGGGGATGTTATGGGAGGTGCACGAATACACAGTGAAATAGGGGACGTTATGTGATGTTCATAAAAAACGACAATATAGGGGAAGTTATGAGAGGTGCGTAAAAATACAGCAATATATGAGAATTTATGAGAGGTGCTTGAAAACACAGCGATATAGGGGGAGGTATGAGAGGTAAACGAAAACACAGCGATATAGGGGAAGGTATGGAAGGTGCTCGAAAGCAGGGCGATATAGGGGAAGTTATGAGAGGTGAGTAAAAACCCAGCGATATAGGGGACGTTATGAGATGTCCATGAAAACACGGCGATATAGGGGAAGGTATGAGAGGTGCGCGAAGGCACAGAGAAATAGGGAATGTTATGGGATGTGCACGAATACACAGCGAAATAGGGGACGTTATGAGATGTGCATGAAAACACAGCGATATAGTGGAAGGTATGAGAGGTGCACGAAAACGCAGTGATATACGGGAAGTTATAGGAGGTGCGCGAAAACAGGGCGATATAGGGGAAGGTATGAGAGGTGCACGAAGGCACAGCGATACAGTGGTTGCTATGGGAGATGCGCGAAAACACAGCCATATAGGAGACGGTATGATATGTGCATAAAAACATGGCAATATACGGGGAGGTATGAGAGGTGCACGTAAACACGGCAATATAGGGAAGGTATGGGATGTGCGCGAAAAGAGGGCGATATAGGGGAAGGTATGAGATGTGTGCGAGAACACGGCGATACGGGAGAATGTATCAATTGTGCGAGAAAACACAGCGATATAGGGGAAGTATTGGGAGGAGCGAAAACATAGCGATCTAGGTGAAGACATGACAGGTGAGCAAAAACACGGCGATACAGGGGAAGCTATGAGAGGAGAGCAATAACACAGCGATAAAGCTGAATCTATGGAGATGTGCGCGAAAAGACAGCAATATAGGGGAAGCTATGAGAGGTGCGCAAGGCACAGCGATATAGGGGATGCGATGGGAGGTGTGTGAATATACAGCGATATAGGGGATGTGATGAGATGTGCATGAAAACTCAGCGATATTAGGGAAGGTATGAGAGGTGCACAAAAACACAGTGATATAGGAGAAATTATGAGAGGTGTGTGAAAACACAGCAATATAGGGGATGCTATGGGATGTGCGCAAAAACAGGGCAATATAGGGGGAGGTATGAGAGGTTCGCGAAAACACAGCGATATAGGGGACGGTATGAGATGTGCATAAAAACACGGCGATATAGGGGGAGGTATGAGAGGTGCGCTAAAACACAGCGATATAGGGGAAGGTATGGGAGGTGCGCGAAAACAGGGCGATATTGGGGAAGGTATGAGAGGTGCACGAAGGCACAGCGATACAGTGGTTGCTATGGGAGATGCGCGAAAACACAGCCATATAGGAGACGGTATGATATGTGCATAAAAACATGGCAATATACGGGGAGGTATGAGAGGTGCACGTAAACACGGCAATATAGGGAAGGTATGGGATGTGCGCGAAAAGAGGGCGATATAGGGGAAGGTATGAGATGTGTGCGAGAACACGGCGATACGGGAGAATGTATCAATTGTGCGAGAAAACGCAGCGATATAGGGGAAGTATTGGGAGGAGCGAAAACATAGTGATCTAGGTGAAGACATGACAGGTGAGCAAAAACACGGCGATACAGGGGAAGCTATGAGAGGAGAGCAATAACACAGCGATAAAGCTGAATCTATGGAGATGTGCGCGAAAAGACAGCAATATAGGGGAAGCTATGAGAGGTGCGCAAGGCACAGCGATATAGGGGATGCGATGGGAGGTGTGTGAATATACAGCGATATAGGGGATGTGATGAGATGTGCATGAAAACTCAGCGATATTAGGGAAGGTATGAGAGGTGCACAAAAACACAGTGATATAGGAGAAATTATGAGAGGTGTGTGAAAACACAGCAATATAGGGGATGCTATGGGATGTGCGCAAAAACAGGGCAATATAGGGGGAGGTATGAGAGGTTCGCGAAAACACAGCGATATAGGGGACGGTATGAGATGTGCATAAAAACACGGCGATATAGGGGGAGGTATGAGAGGTGCGCTAAAACACAGCGATATAGGGGAAGGTATGGGAGGTGCGCGAAAACAGGGCGATATTGGGAAGGTATGAGAGGTGCGCGAAGGCACAGCGATATAGGGGATGCTATGGGAGGTGCGCGAAAACACAGTAATATAGGGGACCGAATGAGATGTGCATAAAAACACGGCGATATAGGGGGAGGTATGAGAGGTGCGCTAAAACACAGCGATGTAGTGGAATACATGAGAGGTGCGCGAAAACAGGACGATACAGGGAAATGCATCAGAGATGCGAGAAAACACAGTGATATAGGGGAAGGTATGAGAGGTGCGCGAAAACACGGCGATATAGGGAAAATTATGAGAGGTGTGCGAAAACACGACGATACAGGAGAATGTATCAGATGTGCAAGAAAACACAGCGATATAGGGGAAGTATTGAGAGGAGTGAAAACATAGCAACCTAGGAGACGACATGAGAGGTGCACGAAAACACGGCAACATAGGGGAAGGTATGAGAGGTGCGCGAATGCACAGCGATATAGGGGATGCTATGGGAGCGCGAATACACAGCGATATAGGGGACGTTATGAGATGTGCTATAACACCATGGCGATTAGGGGGAAGTTATGAGAGGTGCGCAAAAACACGGTGATACAGGGGAAGCTATGAGAGGTGAGCAATAACACAGCGATAGTGAATCTATGGGATGTGCCGCAAAAAGACAGCGATTTAGGGGAAGGAATGAGAGGTGCGCAAGGCACAGCGATTAGGGGATGTATGGTAGGTGCGTGAATACACAGCGATATAGGGGACTGATGAGATGTGCATGAAAACGCAGCGATATTAGCGGAAGTTATGAGAGGTGCACAAAAACAACAGCGATATAGGAGAAGTTATGAGAGGTGTGTGAAAACACAGGCGCTATTGGGAAGGTATGAGAGGTGCACGAAAACAGCGATATAGGTGAATGACTGCGAGGAGCATGGAAAACAGGGCGATATAGGGTAAGATATGAGATGTGCATAAAAATACGGCGATGTAGGGGAAGCTATGAGATGTGAGCAATAACACAGCGATAAAGGTGAAACTATGCGATGTGCGCGAAAAGACAGCGATATAGGGAAAGGTATGAGAGGGTGTGTCAAAACACAGCGATATAGGGGACAGTATGAGAGGTGTGTGAAAACACAGCGATATAGGGGACGGTACGAGATGTGAATGAATACACGGCGATAGTCGGGAAACCATGAGAGTTGTGTGAAAACACAGCGATATAGGGGAAGCTATGAGAGGTGTGCGAAAACAGGGCGATATAGAGGAGTTATGAGAGGTGAGCAAAAGTACGGCGATATAGGGGACGTTATGAGATGTGCAGGAAAAACACGGCGATATACGGAAAGGTATGAGAGGTGCACGAAGCACAGGGATATAGGGGATGCTATGGGAGGTGCGCGGAAAACACAGTGATATAGGGGACGGTATGAGATGTGTATGAAAACATGGCCATATATGGGAAGCTATGAGAGGTGCGCGAAAACACGGCGATATAGGGGGAAAGTAGGAGAGGTGTGCGAAACTTGGCGTTACAGGCCAATGTATTACAGGTGCGAGAAAACGCAGCATATAGAGGAAGACATGAGAGGTGCCCGAAAACAGGGCAATATAGTGGAAGCTATGGATGTGCGCAAAAACAGGGCGATGTAGTGGAAGCTAAGAGAGCTGCGGGAAAGCACAAGCGGTATAGGGGACTCTATGGGACGTGCGCGAAAACACAGTGACATAGGGGAAGGTATGAGAGGTGTGCGAAAACACGGCGATACGGGAGAATGTATCAGACGTGCGAGAAAACACAGCGATATAGGGGAAGTTATGTGAGGAGCAAAAACATAGCGATCTTGGTGAAGACATGAGGTGCGCGAAAAACACGGCGATATGGGGGAAGCTATGAGAGGTGAGAAAAAACACGGCGATATAGGGGAAGCTATGAGAGGTGAGCAATAACACAGCTATAAAGGTGAATCTATGGATGAGGGCGAAAAGACAGCGATATAGGGGAAGCTATGAGAGGGTGCGCAAGGCACAGCGATATAGGGGATGCTATGGGAGGTGCGTGAATACACAGCAATATAGTGAACATGATGAGATGTGCACGAAACGCAGTGATATTAGGGAAGGTATGAGAGGTGCACAAAAACACAGCGATATCGGGGACGGTATGAGATGTGCATGAATACACGGCGATAGACGGGAAACAATGAGAGGTGTTCAAAAACACAGCGATATAGGGAAAGTTATAAGAGGTGCGTGAAAACACAGCGATATAGGGGAAGGTATGAGAGGAGCGCGAAAGCAGGGTGATATAGGGGAAGTTATGAGAGGTGCGTGAAAACCCAGATATATAGGGGACGTTATGAGATGTGCATGAAAACACGGCATTATAGGGGAAGGTATGAGAGGTGCGCGAAGGCACAGCGATATAGGGGATGTTATGGGAACTGCACGAATACACAGCGAAATAGGGGACGTTATGAGATGTGCATGAAAACACAGCGTTATACGGGAAGTATGAGAGGTGCAGGAAAACGCAGCGATATAAGGGAAGGTATAGGAGGTGCGCGAAAACAGGGCGATTTAGGGGAAGGTATGAGAGGTGCATGAAGGCACAGCGATATAGGGGATGCTATGGGAGGTGTGCGAGAAAACAGCAATATAGGAGACGTATGAAATGTGCATAAAAACATGGCGATATAGGGGGAGGTATGAGAGGTGCGCGTAAACACGGTGATATAGGGGAAAGTATGAGAGGTGCGCGAAAACTTGGCGTTACAGGGAATGCATCAGAGGTGCCAGAAAACACAGTGATGTAGTGGAATACATGAGAGGTGCGCGAAAACAGGGCAATATAGTGGAAGCTATGGGATGTGCATGAAAAATAGGGCGATATAGGGGAAGGTATGAGAGGTGCACAAAAACGCAGCGATACAGGGGACGCAATGGGACGTGTGCGAAAACACAGTGATATAGGAAAGCTATGAGAGGTCTGCGAGAAACACGGCGATATAGGGGAAATTATGAGAGGTGTGGCGAAAACACGGCTATACGGGAGAATGTATCAGATGTGCGAGAAAACAGCGATATAGGGGAAGTATTGAGAGGAACGAAAACATAGTGATCTAGGTGAAGACCTGAGAAGTGCGCGAAAACACGGCGATATAGGGGAAGCTATGAGAGGTGAGCAAAAACAGGGCGATACAGGGAAGCTATCAGAGGTGAGCAATAACACAGCGATAAAGGTGAATCTATGGGATGTGCGCGAAAAGACAGCAATATAGGGGAAGCTATGAGAGGTGCACAAGACACAGCGATATAGGGGATGCTATGGGAGGTGCGTGAATGCACAGCGATATAGGGAACATTATGAGATGTGCATAAAAACACGGCGATATAGGGGAAGTTATGAGAGGTGCGCAAAACTACAGCAATATTTGAGAAGTTATGAGAGGTGCGTGAAAACACAACGATATAGGGGGAGGTATGAGAGGTGCATGAAAACACAGCGATATAAGGGAAGGTATTGGAGGTGGGCGAAAACAGGGCGATATAGGGGAAGGTATGGGAGGTGCACGGAAGGCACAGCGACTATAGGGGATGTTATGGGAGGTGCAGGAATACACAGCGAAATAGGGGACGTTATGAGATGTGCATAAAAAAACGGCAGTATAGGGGGAAGTTATGAGAGGTGCGTGAAAACACAGAGATATAGGGGACGTTATGAGATGTGCATGAAAACACGGCGATATAGGGGAAGGTATGAGAGGTGCGCGAAGGCACAGAGAAATAGGGGATGTTATGGGAAGTGCGCGAATACACATGAAATAGGGGACGTTATGAGATGTGCATGAAAACACAGCGACATAGTGGAAGGTATGAGAGGTGCACGAAAACGCAGTGATATAAGGGAAGTTATAGGAGGTACGCGACAACGTCAATATAGGGGAAGGTATGAGAAGTGCACGAAGGCACAGCGATATGGGGATGCTATGGGAGGTGCGCGAAAACACAGCGATATAGGAGACGGTATGAGATGTGCATAAAAACATGGCGATATACGGGGAGGTATGAGAGGTGCGCGTAAACACGGCGATATAGGGGGAAAGTATGAGAGGTGCGCGAAAACTTGGCGTTACATGGGAATGCATCAGAGGTGCCAGAAAACACAGCGATGTAGTGGAAGACATGAGAGGTGCGCGAAAACAGGGCAATATAGGGGAAGTTATGAGGTGTGCGAGAACACAGCGATATTGGGGAAATTATGAGAGGTGTGCGAAAACACGGCGATACGGGAGAATGTATCAATTGTGCGAGATAACACAGCGATATAGGGGAAGTATTGAGAGGAGCGAAAACATAGTGATCTAGGTGAAGACATGACAGGTGAGCAAAAACACGGCGATGCAGGGGAAGCTATGAGAGGAGAGCAAAAACACAGCGATAAAGCTGAATCTATGGAGATGTGCGCGAAAAGACAGCAATATAGGGGAAGCTATGAGAGGTGCGCAAGGCACAGCGATATAGGGGATGCGATGGGAGGTGTGTGAATATACAGCGATATAGGGGATGTGATGAGATGTGCATGAAAACTCAGCGATATTAGGGAAGGTATGAGAGGTGCACAAAAACACAGCAATATAGGAGAAGGTATGAGAGGTGCACAAAAACACAGCAATATAGGAGAAGTTATGAGAGGTGTGTGAAAACACAGCGATATAGGGGAAGGTATGAAAGGTGCACGAAAGCACAGCGATATAGGGGAAGGAATCGGAGGTGCACGAAAGCACAGCGATATAGGGGAAGGAATCGGAAGTGCGCGAAAACAGGGCGATATAGGGGAAGTATGTGAGATGCGCGAAGGCACAGCGATATAGGGGATGCTATGGGAGGTGCGCGAATACACAGCGATATAGGGGACGCTATGAGAGGTGCGTGAAAATACAGCGATATAGGGGGAGGTATGAGAGGTACATGAAAACACAGCGATAAGGGAAGGTATGGGAGGTGGTCGAGAACAAGGCGATATAGAGGAAGGTATGAGAGGTGTGCGAAGGCACAGCAATATAGGGTATGCTATGGGATGTGTGCGAAAACACACTGATATAGGGGAAGACATGAGAGGTGCGCGAAAACAGGGCAATATAGTGGAAGCTAGGCGATGTGCGTGATAACAGGGTGATATTGGGAAGTTATGAGAGGTGCGCGAAAACACAGCGATATAGGGGAAGCTATGGGACATGCGCAAAAAACAGTGATATAGGGGAAGGTATGAGAGGTGTGCGTTAACACTGCGATATAGGGGAAATTGTAAGAGGTGCGCTAAATCATGGCAATACAGGAGAATGTATCGGAGGTGCGAGAAAACACAGCGATATCGGGGAAGGTATGGGAGGTGCACGAAAACAGGGCGATATAGGGGAATCTATGAGAGGTGAGCAAAAACACGGTGATACAGGGGATGCTATGAGAGGTGAGCAATAACACAGCGATAAAGGTGAATCTATGGGATGTGCGCAAAAAGACAGTGATATTGGGGAAGGTATGAGAGGTGCGCAAGGCACAGCGATATAGGGGACTTGATGAGATGTGCATGAAAATGCAGCGATATTAGGGAAGGTATGAGAGGTGCAAAAAAAACAGTGATATAGGAGAAGTTATGAGAGATGTGTGAAAACACAGCGATATAGGGGAAGGTATGAGAGGTGCACCGAAAACAGCGATATAGCTGAAGGAATGGGAGGTGCGCGAAAACAGGGTGATATAGGGGAAGTTATGAGAGGTGCGCAAGGCACAGCGATATAGGGGGAGGTATGAGAGGTGCACAAAAACACAGCGATATGGGGAAGGTATGTAAGGTGCTCGAAAACAGGGTGATATAGATGAAGTCAGTGGAGGTATGCGAAGGCACAGCAATATAGGGGATGCTATGGAAGGTGCGCGAAAACACAGTGATATAGGGGAAGACAGGAGAGGTGCGCGAAAACACGGTGATATAGGGGAAGCTATGAGAGGTGAGCAAAAACACGGCAATACAGGGGAAGCTATGAGAGGTGAACAATAATACAGCGATAAAGGTGAATCTATGGGATGTGCGTGAAAAGAGTGCGATATAGGGGAAGGTATGAGAGGTGCGCGAAGGCACAGCGACATAGGGGATACTATGGGAGGTGCGTGAATGCACAGCGATATAGGGGACATGATGAGATGTGCATGAAAATGCAACGATGTTAGTGAAGGTATGAGAGGTGCACAAAAACACAGCGATATAGGGGAAGGTATGAGAGGTGCGCGAAAGCACAGCGATATACGGGACGATATGAGATGTGCATGAATACACAGCGATAGACCGGAAACCATGAGAGGTGTGCGAAAACACAGCGATATAGGGGAAGTTATGAGAGGTGCGTGAAAACAGTGATACAGTTGAAGCTATGAGAGGAGTGCGAAAACAGGGCGATATAGGGGAAGTTATGAGAGGTGCGTGAAAACCCAGCAATATAGGGGACGTTATGAGATGTGCATGAAAACACGGTGATATAGGGGAAGGTATGAGAGGTGCCGGAAGGCAGAGCGATATAGGGAATGTTATGGGAGGTGCACGAATACACAGCGAAATAGGGCACGTTATGAGATGTGCATGAAAACACAGCGATATAGGGGAAGGTATGAGAGGTGCACGAAAATGCAGCGAGACAAGGGAAGGTATAGGAGGTTGGCGAACACTGGGCAATATACGGGAAGGTATGAGAGGTGCACGAATACGCAGCAATATAAGGGAAGGTATAGGAGATGCGCGAAAACAGGGCGATATTGGGGAAGGTATGAGAGGTGCACAAAAACACAGCGATATAGGGGAAGGTATGGGAGGTGCACCAAAACACAGTAATATAGGGGACGGTATGAGATGTGCATAAAAACACGGCAATATAGGGGGAGGTATGGGAGGTGCGCGAAGTCACAGCGAGATAGGGGATGCTATGGCCGGTGCGCGAATACACAGCGATATATGGGACGATAATAGATGTGCATGAAAACACGGCGATATTGGGGAAGCCATGAGTGGTGCGCAAAAATATGGCGATATAGGAGAAATTATGAGAGGTGCGTGAAAACACAGCGATATAGGGGGAGGTATGAGAGGTGCATGAAAACACAGTGATATAGGGAAAGTTATGGAAGGTGCGCGAAAACAGGGCGATATAGAGGAAGGTATGAGAGGTGCGCGAAGACACAGCAATATAAGGGATGCTATGGGAGGTGCGCGAATACGCAGCGATATAGAGGACATTATGAGATGTGCATGAAAACACGGCAATATAGGGGAAGGTATAAGAGCTGCGCAAAAATACAGCGATATAGGGGACGTTATGAGATGTGCATGAAAACACGCCGATATAGGGGAAGGTATGAGAGGTGCGCGAAGGCACAGCGATATAGGGGATGCTATGGGAGGTGCGCGAAAACACAGCGATATAGGAGACGGTATGAGATGTGCATAAAAACATGGCAATATAGGAGCAGGTATGAGAGGTGCGCGTAAACACGGTGATATAGGGGAAAGTATGAGAGGTGCGCGAAAACAGGGCAATATAATGGAAGGTATGGGATGTGCACGAAAACAGGGCGATATAAGGGAAGGTATGAGAGGTGCGCAAATTCACAGCGATATAGGGGATGCTATGGGAGGTGCACGAATACACAGCGATATAGGGGACGTTATGAGATGTGTATAAAAACATGGCAATATAGGGGAAGTTATGAGAGGTGCGCAAAAATACAGCAATACAGGGGAAGTTATGAGAGGTGCGTGAAAACACAGCGATATAAGGGGACGTATGAGAGGTACAGGAAGACACAGCGATATAGGGGAAGGTATGGGAGCTGCTCGAAAACAGGGCGATATAGGGAAAGGTATGATGCGTGTGCGAAACACAGCAATATAGGGGATGGTATGGGAGATGCACGAAAACACAGTGATATAGGGGAAGACATGAGAGGTGCGTGAAAACAGAGCGATATAGGGGACGCTATTGGATGTGCGCGAAAACACAGTGATATAGGGGAAGATATGAGAGGTGTGCGAGAACACGGCGATATAGGGGAAGGTGTGAGAGGTGCGTGACGGCGCAGCGATATAGGGGATGCTATGGCAGTTGCGCGAATACACAGCGATATATTGGACGTTAAGAGATGTGCATGAAAATGCGGCGACATTGGGGAAGCCATGAGAGGTGAGCAAAAATACGGCGATATAGGAGAAATTATGAGAGGTGCGTGAAAACACAGCGATATAGGGGAAGGTATGGAAGGTGCGCGAAAACAGGGCGATATAGGGGAAGGTATGAGAGCTGAGCGAAGGCACAGCAATATAAGGGATGCTATGGGAAGTGCGCGAATACACAGCGATATAGAGGACGCTATGAGATGTGCATGAAAACACAGCGATATAGGGGAAGGTATAAGAGCTGCACAAAAATACAGTGATATAGGAGAAGTTATGAGAGGTGCGTGAAAACACAGCGAGATAAGGGAAGGTATGAGAGGTGCACGAAAACACAGCGATATAGGGGAAGTTATGAGAGGTGTGCGAAGGCACAGCGATATAGGGGATGCTATGGAAGGTGCGCGAAAACAAAGTGATATCGGGGAAGACAGGAGAGGTGCGCGAAAACACGGCGATATAGGGGAAGCTATGAGAGGTGCGCGAAAACACAGTGATATAGGGGAAGATATGAGAGGTGTGCGAGAACAGGGCGATATAGGTGAAATTATGAGAGGTACGCGAAAACACGTTGATACAGGGAACTGTATCAGAAGTGCGAGAACACAGAGCGATGTAGGGGAAGTAATGAGAAGAGCAGAAACACAGCGATATAGGTGAAGACATGAGAGGTGCGCGAAAACACGGCGATATAGGGGAAGCTATGAGAGGTAAGCAATAACACAGCGATAAAGGTGAAGTTATGGGATGTGCGCAAAAACAGGGCGATATAGGGGAATGTATGAGAGGTGCGCGAAAACACAGTGATATAGGGTAAGGTATGAGAGGTGTGCGAGAACACGGCGATATAGGGGAAATTATGAGAGGTGTGCGAATACGCGGCGATACGGGAGAATGTATCAGATGTGCGAGAAACACAGCAATATAGGGGAAGCATTGAGAGGAGCGAAAACATAGCGATCTAGGTGAAGACATGAGAGGTGCACGAAAACACGGCGATATAGGGGAAGCTATGAGAGGTGAGCAAAAACACGGCGATACAGGGGAAGCTATGAGAGGTGAGCAATAACACAGCGATAGAGGTGAATCTATGGGATGTGCGCGAAAAGACAGCGATATAGGGGAAGCTATGAGAGGTGCGCAAGGCACAGCGATATAGGGGATGCTATTGGAGGTGCGTGAATACACAGCGATATAGGGGACGTGATGTGATGTGCATGAAAACGCAGCGATATTAGGGAAGGTATCAGAGGTGCAAAAAAACACAGCGATATAGGAGAAGTTATGAGAGGTGTGCGGAAACACAGCGATATAGGAGAAGTTATGAGAGGTGTGCGAAAACACAGCGATATAGGGGAAGATATGAAAGGTGCACGAAAACACAGAGATATATTCGGGAAGGAATGGGAGATGCACGAATACACAGCGATATAGGGACGTTATGAGATGTGCATGAAAACACAGCCATATAGGGGAAGGTATGAGAGGTGCACGAAAACGCAGTGATATAGGAGAAGTTATGAGAGGTGCGTGGAAACACAGCGATATAAGGGAAGGTAGGAGAGGTGCACGAAAACAAAGCGATATTGGCGAAGGTATGGGAGGTGCGCGAAAACAGGGCGATATAGGGGAACCTATGTGATGTGCGCGAAACCACGGCGATACAGGGGAATGTATCAGAGGTGCGAGAAAACACAGCGATATAGGGGACGCTATAGGATATGAGCAAAAAGACAGTGATATAGGGGAAGGTATGAGAGGTGTGTGAGAACACGGCGATATAGGGGAAATTGTAAGAGGTGCGCGAAAACATGGCAATGAGGGAGAATGTATCAGAGGTGCGAGAAAACACAGCGATATAGGGGAAGTAATGATAGGAGTGAAAACATAGCGATACAGGTTAAGACATGCGAGGTGCGCGAAAGCATGGCGATACAGGGTAAGCTATGAGAGGTGAGCAATAACACAGCGATCAAGGTGAAGCTATGGGATAAGCGCGAAAACAGCGATGTAGGCGAAGCTATGGGAGGTGTGCGAAAACACAGCGATATAGGGGACGGTATGAGATGTGCATGAATACACGGCGATATTGGGGAAGCCATGAGAGGTGCCTGAAAACACAGCGATATAGGGGAAGGTATGAGAGGTGTGCGAGAACACGACGATATAGGGGAAATTGTAAGAGGTGCACGAAAACATGGCAATACAGGAGAATGTATCAGAGGTGCGAGAAAACACAGCGATATAGGGGAAGTAATGATAAGAGCGAAAACATAGTGATATAGGTGAAGACATGCGAGGTGCGTGAAAACACGGCAATATAGGGTAAGCTATGAGAGGTGAGCAATAACAGAGCGATCAAGGTGAAGCTAAGGGATGTGCACGAAAACAGCGATGTAGGCGAAGCTATGGGAGGTGCGCGAAAGCACAGCGATATAGGGGAAGGTATGAGTTGTGCGCAAAAATACATCGATATAGGGGAAGGTATGAGAGCTGCGTGAAAACATAGTGATATAGGTGAAGGTATGAGAGGAGCGCGAAAACAGGGCGATATAGGGGAAGTTATGAGAGATGTGTGAAAACCCAGCGATATTGGGGACGTTATGAGATGTGCATGAAAACATGGTGATATTGGGGAAGGTATGAGCGGTGTGCAAAAACACAGCGATATACGGGAATGCATGAGAGGTGCGCGAAGGCACAGCGATATAGGGGATGGTATGGGAGGTGCGCAAATACACAGCGATATAGGGGACGTTATGAGATGTGCATGAAAATGCGGTGATATTGGGGAAGCCATGAGAGGTGAGCAAAAATACGGCGATATAGGAGAAATTATGAGAGGTGCGTGAAAACACAGCGATACAGGGGGAGGTATGAGAGGTGCATGAAAACACAGCGATATAGGGGAAGGAATGGAAGGTGCGCGAAAACAGGGAGATATAGGGGAAGGTATGAGAGGTGAGCGAAGGCACAGCAATATAAGGGACGCTTTGGGACATGCGCAAAAAAACAGTGATATAGGGGAAGATATGAGAGGTGTGCGAGAACAGGGCGATATAGGTGAAATTATGAGAGGTGCGCGAAAACACGTTGATACAGGGAACTGTATCAGAAGTGTGAGAACACAGAGTGATATAGGGGAAGTAATGAGAGGTGCAGAAACACAGCGATATAGGTGAAGACATGAGAGGTGCACGAAAACACGGCGATATAGGGGAAGTTATGAGGTGTGCGAGAACACAGCGATATTGGGGAAATTATGAGAGGTGTGCGAAAACACGGCGATACGGGAGAATGTATCAATTGTGCGAGATAACACAGCGATATAGGGGAAGTATTGAGAGGAGCGAAAACATAGTGATCTAGGTGAAGACATGACAGGTGAGCAAAAACACGGCGATGCAGGGGAAGCTATGAGAGGAGAGCAAAAACACAGCGATAAAGCTGAATCTATGGAGATGTGCGCGAAAAGACAGCAATATAGGGGAATGCATGAGAGGTGCGCAAGGCACAGCGATATAGGGGATGTGATGAGATGTGCATGAAAACTCAGCGATATTAGGGAAGGTATGAGAGGTGCACAAAAACACAGCAATATAGGAGAAGGTATGAGAGGTGCACAAAAACACAGCAATATAGGAGAAGTTATGAGAGGTGTGTGAAAACACAGCGATATAGGGGAAGGTATGAAAGGTGCACGAAAGCACAGCGATATAGGGGAAGGAATCGGAGGTGCACGAAAGCACAGCGATATAGGGGAAGGAATCGGAAGTGCGCGAAAACAGGGCGATATAGGGGAAGGTATGTGAGATGCGCGAAGGCACAGCGATATAGGGGATGCTATGGGAGGTGCGCGAATACACAGCGATATAGGGGACGCTATGAGAGGTGCGTGAAAATACAGCGATATAGGGGGAGGTATGAGAGGTACACGAAAACACAGCGATAAGGGGAAGGTATGGGAGGTGGTCGAGAACAAGGCGATATAGAGGAAGGTATGAGAGGTGTGCGAAGGCACAGCAATATAGGGTATGCTATGGGATGTGTGCGAAAACACACTGATATAGGGGAAGACATGAGAGGTGCGCGAAAACAGGGCAATATAGTGGAAGCTAGGCGATGTGCGTGATAACAGGGTGATATTGGGGAAGTTATGAGAGGTGCGCGAAAACACAGCGATATAGGGGAAGCTATGGGACATGCGCAAAAAACAGTGATATAGGGGAAGGTATGAGAGGTGTGCGTTAACACTGCGATATAGGGGAAATTGTAAGAGGTGCGCTAAATCATGGCAATACAGGAGAATGTATCGGAGGTGCGAGAAAACACAGCGATATCGGGGAAGGTATGGGAGGTGCACGAAAACAGGGCGATATAGGGGAATCTATGAGAGGTGAGCAAAAACACGGTGATACAGGGGATGCTATGAGAGGTGAGCAATAACACAGCGATAAAGGTGAATCTATGGGATGTGCGCAAAAAGACAGTGATATTGGGGAAGGTATGAGAGGTGCGCAAGGCACAGCGATATAGGGGACTTGATGAGATGTGCATGAAAATGCAGCGATATTAGGGAAGGTATGAGAGGTGCAAAAAAAACAGTGATATAGGAGAAGTTATGAGAGATGTGTGAAAACACAGCGATATAGGGGAAGGTATGAGAGGTGCACGAAAACAGCGATATAGCTGAAGGAATGGGAGGTGCGCGAAAACAGGGTGATATAGGGGAAGTTATGAGAGGTGCGCAAGGCACAGCGATATAGGGGGAGGTATGAGAGGTGCACAAAAACACAGCGATATGGGGAAGGTATGTAAGGTGCTCGAAAACAGGGTGATATAGATGAAGTCAGTGGAGGTATGCGAAGGCACAGCAATATAGGGGATGCTATGGAAGGTGCGCGAAAACACAGTGATATAGGGGAAGACAGGAGAGGTGCGCGAAAACACGGTGATATAGGGGAAGCTATGAGAGGTGAGCAAAAACACGGCAATACAGGGGAAGCTATGAGAGGTGAACAATAATACAGCGATAAAGGTGAATCTATGGGATGTGCGTGAAAAGAGTGCGATATAGGGGAAGGTATGAGAGGTGCGCGAAGGCACAGCGACATAGGGGATACTATGGGAGGTGCGTGAATGCACAGCGATATAGGGGACATGATGAGATGTGCATGAAAATGCAACGATGTTAGTGAAGGTATGAGAGGTGCACAAAAACACAGCGATATAGGGGAAGGTATGAGAGGTGCGCGAAAGCACAGCGATATACGGGACGATATGAGATGTGCATGAATACACAGCGATAGACCGGAAACCATGAGAGGTGTGCGAAAACACAGCGATATAGGGGAAGTTATGAGAGGTGCGTGAAAACAGTGATACAGTTGAAGCTATGAGAGGAGTGCGAAAACAGGGCGATATAGGGGAAGTTATGAGAGGTGCGTGAAAACCCAGCAATATAGGGGACGTTATGAGATGTGCATGAAAACACGGTGATATAGGGGAAGGTATGAGAGGTGCCGGAAGGCAGAGCGATATAGGGAATGTTATGGGAGGTGCACGAATACACAGCGAAATAGGGCACGTTATGAGATGTGCATGAAAACACAGCGATATAGGGGAAGGTATGAGAGGTGCACGAAAATGCAGCGAGACAAGGGAAGGTATAGGAGGTTGGCGAACACTGGGCAATATACGGGAAGGTATGAGAGGTGCACGAATACGCAGCAATATAAGGGAAGGTATAGGAGATGCGCGAAAACAGGGCGATATTGGGGAAGGTATGAGAGGTGCACAAAAACACAGCGATATAGGGGAAGGTATGGGAGGTGCACCAAAACACAGTAATATAGGGGACGGTATGAGATGTGCATAAAAACACGGCAATATAGGGGGAGGTATGGGAGGTGCGCGAAGTCACAGCGAGATAGGGGATGCTATGGCCGGTGCGCGAATACACAGCGATATATGGGACGATAATAGATGTGCATGAAAACACGGCGATATTGGGGAAGCCATGAGTGGTGCGCAAAAATATGGCGATATAGGAGAAATTATGAGAGGTGCGTGAAAACACAGCGATATAGGGGGAGGTATGAGAGGTGCATGAAAACACAGTGATATAGGGAAAGTTATGGAAGGTGCGCGAAAACAGGGCGATATAGAGGAAGGTATGAGAGGTGCGCGAAGACACAGCAATATAAGGGATGCTATGGGAGGTGCGCGAATACGCAGCGATATAGAGGACATTATGAGATGTGCATGAAAACACGGCAATATAGGGGAAGGTATAAGAGCTGCGCAAAAATACAGCGATATAGGGGACGTTATGAGATGTGCATGAAAACACGCCGATATAGGGGAAGGTATGAGAGGTGCGCAATGGCACAGCGATATAGGGGATGCTATGGGAGGTGCGCGAAAACACAGCGATATAGGAGACGGTATGAGATGTGCATAAAAACATGGCAATATAGGAGCAGGTATGAGAGGTGCGCGTAAACACGGTGATATAGGGGAAAGTATGAGAGGTGCGCGAAAACAGGGCAATATAATGGAAGGTATGGGATGTGCACGAAAACAGGGCGATATAAGGGAAGGTATGAGAGGTGCGCAAATTCACAGCGATATAGGGGATGCTATGGGAGGTGCACGAATACACAGCGATATAGGGGACGTTATGAGATGTGTATAAAAACATGGCAATATAGGGGAAGTTATGAGAGGTGCGCAAAAATACAGCAATACAGGGGAAGTTATGAGAGGTGCGTGAAAACACAGCGATATAAGGGGACGTATGAGAGGTACAGGAAGACACAGCGATATAGGGGAAGGTATGGGAGCTGCTCGAAAACAGGGCGATATAGGGAAAGGTATGATGCGTGTGCGAAACACAGCAATATAGGGGATGGTATGGGAGATGCACGAAAACACAGTGATATAGGGGAAGACATGAGAGGTGCGTGAAAACAGAGCGATATAGGGGACGCTATTGGATGTGCGCGAAAACACAGTGATATAGGGGAAGATATGAGAGGTGTGCGAGAACACGGCGATATAGGGGAAGGTGTGAGAGGTGCGTGACGGCGCAGCGATATAGGGGATGCTATGGCAGTTGCGCGAATACACAGCGATATATTGGACGTTAAGAGATGTGCATGAAAATGCGGCGACATTGGGGAAGCCATGAGAGGTGAGCAAAAATACGGCGATATAGGAGAAATTATGAGAGGTGCGTGAAAACACAGCGATATAGGGGAAGGTATGGAAGGTGCGCGAAAACAGGGCGATATAGGGGAAGGTATGAGAGCTGAGCGAAGGCACAGCAATATAAGGGATGCTATGGGAAGTGCGCGAATACACAGCGATATAGAGGACGCTATGAGATGTGCATGAAAACACAGCGATATAGGGGAAGGTATAAGAGCTGCACAAAAATACAGTGATATAGGAGAAGTTATGAGAGGTGCGTGAAAACACAGCGAGATAAGGGAAGGTATGAGAGGTGCACGAAAACACAGCGATATAGGGGAAGTTATGAGAGGTGTGCGAAGGCACAGCGATATAGGGGATGCTATGGAAGGTGCGCGAAAACAAAGTGATATCGGGGAAGACAGGAGAGGTGCGCGAAAACACGGCGATATAGGGGAAGCTATGAGAGGTGCGCGAAAACACAGTGATATAGGGGAAGATATGAGAGGTGTGCGAGAACAGGGCGATATAGGTGAAATTATGAGAGGTGCGCGAAAACACGTTGATACAGGGAACTGTATCAGAAGTGCGAGAACACAGAGCGATGTAGGGGAAGTAATGAGAGGAGCAGAAACACAGCGATATAGGTGAAGACATGAGAGGTGCGCGAAAACACGGCGATATAGGGGAAGCTATGAGAGGTAAGCAATAACACAGCGATAAAGGTGAAGTTATGGGATGTGCGCAAAAACAGGGCGATATAGGGGAATGTATGAGAGGTGCGCGAAAACACAGTGATATAGGGTAAGGTATGAGAGGTGTGCGAGAACACGGCGATATAGGGGAAATTATGAGAGGTGTGCGAATACGCGGCGATACGGGAGAATGTATCAGATGTGCGAGAAACACAGCAATATAGGGGAAGCATTGAGAGGAGCGAAAACATAGCGATCTAGGTGAAGACATGAGAGGTGCACGAAAACACGGCGATATAGGGGAAGCTATGAGAGGTGAGCAAAAACACGGCGATACAGGGGAAGCTATGAGAGGTGAGCAATAACACAGCGATAGAGGTGAATCTATGGGATGTGCGCGAAAAGACAGCGATATAGGGGAAGCTATGAGAGGTGCGCAAGGCACAGCGATATAGGGGATGCTATTGGAGGTGCGTGAATACACAGCGATATAGGGGACGTGATGTGATGTGCATGAAAACGCAGCGATATTAGGGAAGGTATCAGAGGTGCAAAAAAACACAGCGATATAGGAGAAGTTATGAGAGGTGTGCGGAAACACAGCGATATAGGAGAAGTTATGAGAGGTGTGCGAAAACACAGCGATATAGGGGAAGATATGAAAGGTGCACGAAAACACAGAGATATATTCGGGAAGGAATGGGAGATGCACGAATACACAGCGATATAGGGGACGTTATGAGATGTGCATGAAAACACAGCCATATAGGGGAAGGTATGAGAGGTGCACGAAAACGCAGTGATATAGGAGAAGTTATGAGAGGTGCGTGGAAACACAGCGATATAAGGGAAGGTAGGAGAGGTGCACGAAAACAAAGCGATATTGGCGAAGGTATGGGAGGTGCGCGAAAACAGGGCGATATAGGGGAACCTATGTGATGTGCGCGAAACCACGGCGATACAGGGGAATGTATCAGAGGTGCGAGAAAACACAGCGATATAGGGGACGCTATAGGATATGAGCAAAAAGACAGTGATATAGGGGAAGGTATGAGAGGTGTGTGAGAACACGGCGATATAGGGGAAATTGTAAGAGGTGCGCGAAAACATGGCAATGAGGGAGAATGTATCAGAGGTGCGAGAAAACACAGCGATATAGGGGAAGTAATGATAGGAGTGAAAACATAGCGATACAGGTTAAGACATGCGAGGTGCGCGAAAGCATGGCGATACAGGGTAAGCTATGAGAGGTGAGCAATAACACAGCGATCAAGGTGAAGCTATGGGATAAGCGCGAAAACAGCGATGTAGGCGAAGCTATGGGAGGTGTGCGAAAACACAGCGATATAGGGGACGGTATGAGATGTGCATGAATACACGGCGATATTGGGGAAGCCATGAGAGGTGCCTGAAAACACAGCGATATAGGGGAAGGTATGAGAGGTGTGCGAGAACACGACGATATAGGGGAAATTGTAAGAGGTGCACGAAAACATGGCAATACAGGAGAATGTATCAGAGGTGCGAGAAAACACAGCGATATAGGGGAAGTAATGATAAGAGCGAAAACATAGTGATATAGGTGAAGACATGCGAGGTGCGTGAAAACACGGCAATATAGGGTAAGCTATGAGAGGTGAGCAATAACAGAGCGATCAAGGTGAAGCTAAGGGATGTGCACGAAAACAGCGATGTAGGTGAAGCTATGGGAGGTGCGCGAAAGCACAGCGATATAGGGGAAGGTATGAGTTGTGCGCAAAAATACATCGATATAGGGGAAGGTATGAGAGCTGCGTGAAAACATAGTGATATAGGTGAAGGTATGAGAGGAGCGCGAAAACAGGGCGATATAGGGGAAGTTATGAGAGATGTGTGAAAACCCAGCGATATTGGGGACGTTATGAGATGTGCATGAAAACATGGTGATATTGGGGAAGGTATGAGCGGTGTGCAAAAACACAGCGATATACGGGAATGCATGAGAGGTGCGCGAAGGCACAGCGATATAGGGGATGGTATGGGAGGTGCGCAAATACACAGCGATATAGGGGACGTTATGAGATGTGCATGAAAATGCGGTGATATTGGGGAAGCCATGAGAGGTGAGCAAAAATACGGCGATATAGGAGAAATTATGAGAGGTGCGTGAAAACACAGCGATACAGGGGGAGGTATGAGAGGTGCATGAAAACACAGCGATATAGGGGAAGGAATGGAAGGTGCGCGAAAACAGGGAGATATAGGGGAAGGTATGAGAGGTGAGCGAAGGCACAGCAATATAAGGGACGCTTTGGGACATGCGCAAAAAAACAGTGATATAGGGGAAGATATGAGAGGTGTGCGAGAACAGGGCGATATAGGTGAAATTATGAGAGGTGCGCGAAAACACGTTGATACAGGGAACTGTATCAGAAGTGTGAGAACACAGAGTGATATAGGGGAAGTAATGAGAGGTGCAGAAACACAGCGATATAGGTGAAGACATGAGAGGTGCACGAAAACACGGCGATATAGGGGAAGCTAAGAGAGGTAAGCAATAACACAGTGATAAAGGTGAAGTTATAGGATGTGCGCAAAAACAGGGCGATATAGGGGAAGGTATGAGAGGTGCACAAAAACACAGCGATGTAGGCGAAGCCATGGGAGGTGCGTGGTAAACAGGACGATATAGGGGAAGGTATGAGCGGTGCGCGAAGGCACAGCGATATAGGGGATGCTATGGGAGGTGTGCGAAAACAGGGCGACATAGGGGAAGGTATGAGAGGTGTGTTAAGGCACAGCGATATAGGGGATGCTATGGCAGGTGCGCGAATGCACAGCGATATAGGGGACGTTATGAGATGTGCGCAAAAATACATCGATATAGGGGAAGGTATGAGAGGTGCGCGAAAACAGCAATGTAGGCAAAGCTATAGGAAGTGCGCGAAAACAGGGCGATATACGGGAATGCATGAGAGGTGCGCGAAGGCACAGTGATATAAGGGATGGTATGGGAGTTGCGCAAATACCCAGCGATATAGGGGACGTTATGAGATGTGCATGAAAACACATCAATATAGGGGAAGGTATGAGATGTGTGCAAAAATACATCGATATAGGGGAAGGTATGAGAGGTGCGCGAAAACAGCGATGTAGACGAAGCTATGGGAGGTGCGCGAAAGCATAGCGATATAGGGGAAGGTATGAGATGTGCCTGAATACACGGCGATAGTTGGGAAGCAATGAGAGGTTTGCGAAAACACAGCGATATAGGGGAAGGTATGAGAGCTGCGTGAAAACACAGTGATATAGGGGAAGGTATGAGAGGTGCACGAAAACGCAGTGATATAAGGGAAGGTATGAGAAGTGCGGGAGAACACGGCGATATAGGGGAAATAATGAGAGGTGTACGAAGGCACAGCGATACGGGAGAATGTATCAATTGTGCGAGAAAACACAGCGATACAGGGGATGTATTGAGAGGAGCGAAAACATAGCGATTTAGGTGAAGACATGAGAGGTTTGCAAAAACTCGGCGATTCAGGGGAAGTTATGAGAGGTGAGCAATAACACAGCGATAAAGCTGAATCTATGGGATGTGCGCGAAAAGACAGCGATATAGGGGAAGCTATGAGAGCTGCACAAGGCACAGCGATATACGGGATGTTATGGGAGGTGCGCGAATACACAGCGATATAGGGGACGTGATGAGATGTGCATGAAAACTCAGCGATATTAGGGAAGGTATTAGAGGTGCACAAAAACTCAGTGATATAGGAGAAGTTATGAGAGGTGTGTGAAAACACAGCGATATAGGGGAAGGTATGAAAGGTGCACGAAAACACAGCGATATAGGGGAAGGAATCGGAGGTGCGCGAAAACTGTGTGATATAGGGGAAGGTATGAGAGGTGCGCGAAGGCACAGCGATATAGGGGATGCTATGGGAGGTGCGCGAATACACAGCGATATAGGGGACGTTATGAGATGTGCATAAAAACAGGGCAATATAGGGGAAGTTATGAGAGGTACGCAAAAATACAGCAATACAGGAGAAGTTATGAGAGATACACGAAAACACAGCGATATAGGGGATGGTATGGGAGGTGCACAAAAACAGAGTGATATAGGGGAAGACATGAGAGGTGCGTGAAAACACAGCGATATAGGGGACGCTATTGGACGTGTGCTAAAACACAGTGATATAGGGGAAGATATGAGAGGTGTGCGAGAACATGGCGATATAGGTGAAATTATGAGAGTTGAGCGAAAACACGTTGATACAGGGAACAGTATCAGAAGTGCGAGAACACAGAGAGTTATAGGGGAAGTAATGAGAGGAGCGGAAACACAGCGATATAAGTGAAGACATGAGAGGTGCGCAAAACATGGCGATATAGGGGAAGCTATGAGAGGTAAGCAATAACACAGCGATAATGTTGAAGTTATGGGATGTGCGCGAGAACAGGGCGATATAGGGGAAGGTATGAGAGGTGCGCAAAAACACAGCGATATATGCGAAGCCATGGGAGGTGCGCGGGAAACAGGGCAATATAGGGGACGTTATGAGATGTGCATGAAAACACGGTGATATAGGGGAAGGTATGAGAGGTGCCGGAAGGCAGAGCGATATAGGGAATGTTATGGGAGGTGCACGAATACACAGCGAAATAGGGCACGTTATGAGATGTGCATGAAAACACAGCGATATAGGGGAAGGTATGAGAGGTGCACGAAAATGCAGCGAGACAAGGGAAGGTATAGGAGGTTGGCGAACACTGGGCAATATACGGGAAGGTATGAGAGGTGCACGAATACGCAGCAATATAAGGGAAGGTATAGGAGATGCGCGAAAACAGGGCGATATTGGGGAAGGTATGAGAGGTGCACAAAAACACAGCGATATAGGGGAAGGTATGGGAGGTGCACCAAAACACAGTAATATAGGGGACGGTATGAGATGTGCATAAAAACACGGCAATATAGGGGGAGGTATGGGAGGTGCGCGAAGTCACAGCGAGATAGGGGATGCTATGGCCGGTGCGCGAATACACAGCGATATATGGGACGATAATAGATGTGCATGAAAACACGGCGATATTGGGGAAGCCATGAGTGGTGCGCAAAAATATGGCGATATAGGAGAAATTATGAGAGGTGCGTGAAAACACAGCGATATAGGGGGAGGTATGAGAGGTGCATGAAAACACAGTGATATAGGGAAAGTTATGGAAGGTGCGCGAAAACAGGGCGATATAGAGGAAGGTATGAGAGGTGCGCGAAGACACAGCAATATAAGGGATGCTATGGGAGGTGCGCGAATACGCAGCGATATAGAGGACATTATGAGATGTGCATGAAAACACGGCAATATAGGGGAAGGTATAAGAGCTGCGCAAAAATACAGCGATATAGGGGACGTTATGAGATGTGCATGAAAACACGCCGATATAGGGGAAGGTATGAGAGGTGCGCGAAGGCACAGCGATATAGGGGATGCTATGGGAGGTGCGCGAAAACACAGCGATATAGGAGACGGTATGAGATGTGCATAAAAACATGGCAATATAGGAGCAGGTATGAGAGGTGCGCGTAAACACGGTGATATAGGGGAAAGTATGAGAGGTGCGCGAAAACAGGGCAATATAATGGAAGGTATGGGATGTGCACGAAAACAGGGCGATATAAGGGAAGGTATGAGAGGTGCGCAAATTCACAGCGATATAGGGGATGCTATGGGAGGTGCACGAATACACAGCGATATAGGGGACGTTATGAGATGTGTATAAAAACATGGCAATATAGGGGAAGTTATGAGAGGTGCGCAAAAATACAGCAATACAGGGGAAGTTATGAGAGGTGCGTGAAAACACAGCGATATAAGGGGACGTATGAGAGGTACAGGAAGACACAGCGATATAGGGGAAGGTATGGGAGCTGCTCGAAAACAGGGCGATATAGGGAAAGGTATGATGCGTGTGCGAAACACAGCAATATAGGGGATGGTATGGGAGATGCACGAAAACACAGTGATATAGGGGAAGACATGAGAGGTGCGTGAAAACAGAGCGATATAGGGGACGCTATTGGATGTGCGCGAAAACACAGTGATATAGGGGAAGATATGAGAGGTGTGCGAGAACACGGCGATATAGGGGAAGGTGTGAGAGGTGCGTGACGGCGCAGCGATATAGGGGATGCTATGGCAGTTGCGCGAATACACAGCGATATATTGGACGTTAAGAGATGTGCATGAAAATGCGGCGACATTGGGGAAGCCATGAGAGGTGAGCAAAAATACGGCGATATAGGAGAAATTATGAGAGGTGCGTGAAAACACAGCGATATAGGGGAAGGTATGGAAGGTGCGCGAAAACAGGGCGATATAGGGGAAGGTATGAGAGCTGAGCGAAGGCACAGCAATATAAGGGATGCTATGGGAAGTGCGCGAATACACAGCGATATAGAGGACGCTATGAGATGTGCATGAAAACACAGCGATATAGGGGAAGGTATAAGAGCTGCACAAAAATACAGTGATATAGGAGAAGTTATGAGAGGTGCGTGAAAACACAGCGAGATAAGGGAAGGTATGAGAGGTGCACGAAAACACAGCGATATAGGGGAAGTTATGAGAGGTGTGCGAAGGCACAGCGATATAGGGGATGCTATGGAAGGTGCGCGAAAACAAAGTGATATCGGGGAAGACAGGAGAGGTGCGCGAAAACACGGCGATATAGGGGAAGCTATGAGAGGTGCGCGAAAACACAGTGATATAGGGGAAGATATGAGAGGTGTGCGAGAACAGGGCGATATAGGTGAAATTATGAGAGGTACGCGAAAACACGTTGATACAGGGAACTGTATCAGAAGTGCGAGAACACAGAGCGATGTAGGGGAAGTAATGAGAAGAGCAGAAACACAGCGATATAGGTGAAGACATGAGAGGTGCGCGAAAACACGGCGATATAGGGGAAGCTATGAGAGGTAAGCAATAACACAGCGATAAAGGTGAAGTTATGGGATGTGCGCAAAAACAGGGCGATATAGGGGAATGTATGAGAGGTGCGCGAAAACACAGTGATATAGGGTAAGGTATGAGAGGTGTGCGAGAACACGGCGATATAGGGGAAATTATGAGAGGTGTGCGAATACGCGGCGATACGGGAGAATGTATCAGATGTGCGAGAAACACAGCAATATAGGGGAAGCATTGAGAGGAGCGAAAACATAGCGATCTAGGTGAAGACATGAGAGGTGCACGAAAACACGGCGATATAGGGGAAGCTATGAGAGGTGAGCAAAAACACGGCGATACAGGGGAAGCTATGAGAGGTGAGCAATAACACAGCGATAGAGGTGAATCTATGGGATGTGCGCGAAAAGACAGCGATATAGGGGAAGCTATGAGAGGTGCGCAAGGCACAGCGATATAGGGGATGCTATTGGAGGTGCGTGAATACACAGCGATATAGGGGACGTGATGTGATGTGCATGAAAACGCAGCGATATTAGGGAAGGTATCAGAGGTGCAAAAAAACACAGCGATATAGGAGAAGTTATGAGAGGTGTGCGGAAACACAGCGATATAGGAGAAGTTATGAGAGGTGTGCGAAAACACAGCGATATAGGGGAAGATATGAAAGGTGCACGAAAACACAGAGATATATTCGGGAAGGAATGGGAGATGCACGAATACACAGCGATATAGGGGACGTTATGAGATGTGCATGAAAACACAGCCATATAGGGGAAGGTATGAGAGGTGCACGAAAACGCAGTGATATAGGAGAAGTTATGAGAGGTGCGTGGAAACACAGCGATATAAGGGAAGGTAGGAGAGGTGCACGAAAACAAAGCGATATTGGCGAAGGTATGGGAGGTGCGCGAAAACAGGGCGATATAGGGGAACCTATGTGATGTGTGCGAAACCACGGCGATACAGGGGAATGTATCAGAGGTGCGAGAAAACACAGCGATATAGGGGACGCTATAGGATATGAGCAAAAAGACAGTGATATAGGGGAAGGTATGAGAGGTGTGTGAGAACACGGCGATATAGGGGAAATTGTAAGAGGTGCGCGAAAACATGGCAATGAGGGAGAATGTATCAGAGGTGCGAGAAAACACAGCGATATAGGGGAAGTAATGATAGGAGTGAAAACATAGCGATACAGGTTAAGACATGCGAGGTGCGCGAAAGCATGGCGATACAGGGTAAGCTATGAGAGGTGAGCAATAACACAGCGATCAAGGTGAAGCTATGGGATAAGCGCGAAAACAGCGATGTAGGCGAAGCTATGGGAGGTGTGCGAAAACACAGCGATATAGGGGACGGTATGAGATGTGCATGAATACACGGCGATATTGGGGAAGCCATGAGAGGTGCCTGAAAACACAGCGATATAGGGGAAGGTATGAGAGGTGTGCGAGAACACGACGATATAGGGGAAATTGTAAGAGGTGCACGAAAACATGGCAATACAGGAGAATGTATCAGAGGTGCGAGAAAACACAGCGATATAGGGGAAGTAATGATAAGAGCGAAAACATAGTGATATAGGTGAAGACATGCGAGGTGCGTGAAAACACGGCAATATAGGGTAAGCTATGAGAGGTGAGCAATAACAGAGCGATCAAGGTGAAGCTAAGGGATGTGCACGAAAACAGCGATGTAGGCGAAGCTATGGGAGGTGCGCGAAAGCACAGCGATATAGGGGAAGGTATGAGTTGTGCGCAAAAATACATCGATATAGGGGAAGGTATGAGAGCTGCGTGAAAACATAGTGATATAGGTGAAGGTATGAGAGGAGCGCGAAAACAGGGCGATATAGGGGAAGTTATGAGAGATGTGTGAAAACCCAGCGATATTGGGGACGTTATGAGATGTGCATGAAAACATGGTGATATTGGGGAAGGTATGAGCGGTGTGCAAAAACACAGCGATATACGGGAATGCATGAGAGGTGCGCGAAGGCACAGCGATATAGGGGATGGTATGGGAGGTGCGCAAATACACAGCGATATAGGGGACGTTATGAGATGTGCATGAAAATGCGGTGATATTGGGGAAGCCATGAGAGGTGAGCAAAAATACGGCGATATAGGAGAAATTATGAGAGGTGCGTGAAAACACAGCGATACAGGGGGAGGTATGAGAGGTGCATGAAAACACAGCGATATAGGGGAAGGAATGGAAGGTGCGCGAAAACAGGGAGATATAGGGGAAGGTATGAGAGGTGAGCGAAGGCACAGCAATATAAGGGACGCTTTGGGACATGCGCAAAAAAACAGTGATATAGGGGAAGATATGAGAGGTGTGCGAGAACAGGGCGATATAGGTGAAATTATGAGAGGTGCGCGAAAACACGTTGATACAGGGAACTGTATCAGAAGTGTGAGAACACAGAGTGATATAGGGGAAGTAATGAGAGGTGCAGAAACACAGCGATATAGGTGAAGACATGAGAGGTGCACGAAAACACGGCGATATAGGGGAAGCTAAGAGAGGTAAGCAATAACACAGTGATAAAGGTGAAGTTATAGGATGTGCGCAAAAACAGGGCGATATAGGGGAAGGTATGAGAGGTGCACAAAAACACAGCGATGTAGGCGAAGCCATGGGAGGTGCGTGGTAAACAGGACGATATAGGGGAAGGTATGAGCGGTGCGCGAAGGCACAGCGATATAGGGGATGCTATGGGAGGTGTGCGAAAACAGGGCGACATAGGGGAAGGTATGAGAGGTGTGTTAAGGCACAGCGATATAGGGGATGCTATGGCAGGTGCGCGAATGCACAGCGATATAGGGGACGTTATGAGATGTGCGCAAAAATACATCGATATAGGGGAAGGTATGAGAGGTGCGCGAAAACAGCAATGTAGGCAAAGCTATAGGAAGTGCGCGAAAACAGGGCGATATACGGGAATGCATGAGAGGTGCGCGAAGGCACAGTGATATAAGGGATGGTATGGGAGTTGCGCAAATACCCAGCGATATAGGGGACGTTATGAGATGTGCATGAAAACACATCAATATAGGGGAAGGTATGAGATGTGTGCAAAAATACATCGATATAGGGGAAGGTATGAGAGGTGCGCGAAAACAGCGATGTAGACGAAGCTATGGGAGGTGCGCGAAAGCATAGCGATATAGGGGAAGGTATGAGATGTGCCTGAATACACGGCGATAGTTGGGAAGCAATGAGAGGTTTGCGAAAACACAGCGATATAGGGGAAGGTATGAGAGCTGCGTGAAAACACAGTGATATAGGGGAAGGTATGAGAGGTGCACGAAAACGCAGTGATATAAGGGAAGGTATGAGAAGTGCGGGAGAACACGGCGATATAGGGGAAATAATGAGAGGTGTACGAAGGCACAGCGATACGGGAGAATGTATCAATTGTGCGAGAAAACACAGCGATACAGGGGATGTATTGAGAGGAGCGAAAACATAGCGATTTAGGTGAAGACATGAGAGGTTTGCAAAAACTCGGCGATTCAGGGGAAGTTATGAGAGGTGAGCAATAACACAGCGATAAAGCTGAATCTATGGGATGTGCGCGAAAAGACAGCGATATAGGGGAAGCTATGAGAGCTGCACAAGGCACAGCGATATACGGGATGTTATGGGAGGTGCGCGAATACACAGCGATATAGGGGACGTGATGAGATGTGCATGAAAACTCAGCGATATTAGGGAAGGTATTAGAGGTGCACAAAAACTCAGTGATATAGGAGAAGTTATGAGAGGTGTGTGAAAACACAGCGATATAGGGGAAGGTATGAAAGGTGCACGAAAACACAGCGATATAGGGGAAGGAATCGGAGGTGCGCGAAAACTGTGTGATATAGGGGAAGGTATGAGAGGTGCGCGAAGGCACAGCGATATAGGGGATGCTATGGGAGGTGCGCGAATACACAGCGATATAGGGGACGTTATGAGATGTGCATAAAAACAGGGCAATATAGGGGAAGTTATGAGAGGTACGCAAAAATACAGCAATACAGGAGAAGTTATGAGAGATACACGAAAACACAGCGATATAGGGGATGGTATGGGAGGTGCACAAAAACAGAGTGATATAGGGGAAGACATGAGAGGTGCGTGAAAACACAGCGATATAGGGGACGCTATTGGACGTGTGCTAAAACACAGTGATATAGGGGAAGATATGAGAGGTGTGCGAGAACATGGCGATATAGGTGAAATTATGAGAGTTGAGCGAAAACACGTTGATACAGGGAACAGTATCAGAAGTGCGAGAACACAGAGAGTTATAGGGGAAGTAATGAGAGGAGCGGAAACACAGCGATATAAGTGAAGACATGAGAGGTGCGCAAAACATGGCGATATAGGGGAAGCTATGAGAGGTAAGCAATAACACAGCGATAATGTTGAAGTTATGGGATGTGCGCGAGAACAGGGCGATATAGGGGAAGGTATGAGAGGTGCGCAAAAACACAGCGATATATGCGAAGCCATGGGAGGTGCGCGGGAAACAGGGCAATATAGGGGAAGGTATGAGCGGTGTGCGAAGGCACAGCGATATAGGGGATGCTATGGGAGGTGCGTGAATACACAGAGTTATAGCAGACGTTATGAGATGTGCATGAAAACACGGCGATATTGGGGAAGCCATGAGAGGTGTGCGAAAATACAGCGATATAGGGGACGGTATGGGAGGTGTGCGAAAACAGGGCGATATATGGGAATACATGAGAGGTGCGCGAAGGCACAGTGATATAAGGGATAGTATGGGAGGTGCGCAAATACAGAGGTATATAGGGGATGTTATGAGATGTGCATGAAAACACATCAATATAGGGAAAGGTATGAGATGTGCACAAAAATACATCGATATAGGGGAAGGTATGAGAGGTGCGCGAAAACAGCGATGTAGGCGAAGCTATGGGAGGTGCGCGCAAGCGCAGCGATATAGGGGAAGGTATGAGATGTGCATGAATTCACGGCGATAGTCGGGAAGCCATGAGAGGTGTGCGAAAACACAGTGCTATAG